>NC_091952.1:33575140-33582640 GCF_031021105.1 Erythrolamprus reginae
GACTTTAAGTCTGATTTTGTTGGCTGTATCTGGGTTTATTTTATTTAGATTTGTTTCAATTCCACATATGATGTTTTCAGTTGGGATACGTTTTGGGGTTATTGCAAAATTGAATCCTTTTGAAAGAATATTGGTTTCTGTAGTGGTGAGTATCCTGTCTGATATGTTATGTACTCTTTTGGTCATGAGTTGTTGTGGAGGGCTGGGTTTCTGCTGTATTTCTAGTTTTTGGAGTTTTTTATTATGTGTGTCTGTCTTATATTGGGTTTCTGTTTCTGCTCTCCAGATTGATATTTGTTTGAATTTATCCCAGAGTATAGGGTGTAATTGGTTGCTGATTTTAAGGTGAAGAGAGAGTAGACTTTTGTTGATTTCATCAAGTATGAATCTTTTTTTGTGGAGTTCATTTCTGATTAGGGCTAATTCAGTTCTTTTTAGGATCCTCTCAATGGTTGGGGTTTTTGGGTGGAATTTTAGTTGGAAGTATTTGGGAATTATTCTTTTGTCCCTGCAGTTGCGTAGGAATGTGAGATCACATAAGATGGAGGCTTTTCTGACTTCAAGTTTTTCATAGGTCCTAGTCAGTAGGAAAGTGTCCTCCCCGTAGAGGTAAGATATTTGTTTTCGTAAATTTTCACGGGTATATGTATGTAGATTGTTCTGAGTTCGGGTTTTGCCCTGTGTAATATTTTGCATGTTTATGCGACGTTTCGGTGAAATCACATTCACCATCATCAGGCTGAAGTTTCCAAGCTTCGTGCTGTTGTAAAATGGAATGTTTGCAACTGTCATTTCTTCCTAGTATATAGTGTGGGGGTGTAGATTTGGTTTGAATGTAGCAAATAGATTGTCCAGCACATTAAAAAAACAGGGCACGAAATTGACTTTGAAAAAACTAAATTACTTCACAAAACAGAGAATTTATATAGAAGAATTGCTCTAGAAGCCATAGAAATTGAGAGGAGCCCCCTTTGCATAAATAAAAGAGATGACACGTCCCGCCTACCAGAAATTTGGAAACCAGCCTTAAACAAAAAAAACACCTCATAAAAATCACCATGTCAATCCTTCTAATAATTATGAATTTGGAATTTTGAAATTTGGAAACCAGCCTTAAACAAAAAACACTTCATAAAAATCACCATTTCAATCCTTCTAATAATTATGAATTTGGAATTTTGAAATTTGGAAACCAGCCTTAAACAAAAAACACTTCATAAAAATCACCATGTCAATCCTTCTAATAATTATGATTACACCAACCAATCAGATCACTGAAACATAATCACCCAATCTATTTGCTACATTCAAACCAAATCTCCACCCCCACACTATATACTAGGAAGAAATGACAGTTGCAAACATTCCATTTTACAACAGCACGAAGCTTGGAAACTTCAGCCTGATGATGGTGAATGTGATTTCACCGAAACGTCGCATAAACATGCAAAATATTACACAGGGCAAAACCCGAACTCAGAACAATCTACACACACACACACACACACACACACACACACACACATATATATATTTATTCTGTTACTATATTCTATATATTCTATTCCTATATATTCTATTCCTATATCTTCTTTTCTATTCTTTCTTAGATATATTTTACTATGAGTATCTCCTCTATAACCTTCATCATGTATTTTACTATGTGTATATTGATATATACTCACTAAAACCATCATTGTGTATTGGACAAAATAAATAAATAAATAAATAAATAAAATAGAATGCAGCTGCGAGCGCAATTATGGGCTTCTCTAAGTATACTCATATTACTCCAACACTCCACAGTCTGCATTGGTTGCCGATCAGTTTCTGGTCACAATTCAAAGTGTTGGTTATGACCTATAAAGCCCTTCATGGCACCGGACCAGAATATCTTCGGGACCGCCTCCTGCCGCATGAATCCCAGCGACCGGTTAGGTCCCACAGAGTCGGCCTTCTTCGGGTCCTGTCGACTAAACAATGTCGTCTGGCGGGACCCAGGGGAAGAGCCTTCTCTGTGGGGGCCCCGACCCTCTGGAACCAGCTCCCCCCTGAGATTAGGATTGCCCCCACCCTCCCTGCCTTTTGTAAACTCCTTAAGACCCACCTCTGCCGTCAGGCATGGGGGAACTAAAACACCTCCCCCTTGCCCATGTTGTTTGTTGATTGATTGACTGTGTGCCTGTTTTTTATATATATTGGGATTGTTTTATGAAATTACTAATTTTAAATTGTAATTAGATTGGTGGGCATTGGATTTTTATTATGTACTGTTTTTTATTATTGTTGTGAGCTGCCCCGAGTTTGCGGAGAGGGGCGGCATATAAATCCAATAAATCTAATCTAATCTAATCTAATGGGTTCTACTTGTCCTGGGTTCAAATCATGTTTTTTGTAACCGGTGCTTCATAATTTCTCCAACATCATCTCCATGGTTTCTAATATTATGGGTGGCTTAATTTACTTGGTCAACTTTATTGAATGATCAGCTTTCTTGAACCAAGGTTTCTATTCTAAGATTATGGATTCTTTCTTTTTTCTTCAGTACGAACAAGGGAAAGCATGAATTGAACTAAAAGAAGAGAGTTCTTCCACTACAAAGAATTTAATACCCTTTTCTCCCAGTTAACTCATTTCTACATTCTTACAGTTGTGCATAATGCTTTCCACAGATTCTATACCAAATTCAAAAGGACAAAGATTAGTTGAAGTGGAAGACCGGAGTTCAAACAATTTCAGAATGACAGGAATGGTGACTAATGCTGAAACTGAGCAGGCACATAGAACATCTGCCTATGCAGAAGTGAAAACCCAAAGCATGGGGAAGATCGGTTTTCATGTTGATTTGTGGTGCTTGAGTACTGCTCGTGAACAAATTGATGATGCAGCATCCGAAGGGAAATGGTGACTCTGCAATTGCTTGTCCTTCCTTTCTGTAGAAGGACAGCATTTCCTCCCCCAATGTAGAAGGAAAGAATAATCATAGATGAATCTTCTTGCAATTACTAATATTACTTGCTTCCATTATGCAAATGTTTCATTGTTACTCTTGCCACATAGATTACAATGCTCTATGCATACATACTGAGAAACAATGAAAGATGTATGGAAGACTGCTTATTCAGAAGAAGACATGAAATGAAATAATCATATGAGCAAATCTGAAGTTAAAGAATGGGCATAGTGGATGTAATATTGTAGTACACATAAAGCAATTCCAAAATACAATTTTTTGCTTTACTTTTTATTTTATTTAGAATCAGTTATCTTTAAAAAAAAACCCTGCTTGTAAAAGTTTAAAATAGTATTTAACTGCTTTTATGATTCTTTTTCTATAGATTTATTTATTTATACAAGTAGTTTTCAACTTACAATGTCAACTGGGGTCATAATTTCCATCACTAAACAATGTGGTTGAAAAACATGACCAGATTGCTTAGTGACAACAATTCTTCAGCCTCAGCGGATGTTGTTAACTATATGCCATGGTTGTTAGGAGAGGCAACTTCCTTCTGGCTTCCCACAATGAAGTCAGTGGAGAACCCAGCAGGAAGTTGAAAGTCCCATGTGGCTCACAAGCAAGCTGACAGGCAAATAATTGGCACAGGGGTCATGAAACTATGGAGCTGCCATGAGGTTTGGTAAGAGTGGAGGGGTTCAGAAGACTATGATGGGTGCAAGAGAGGTTTGCGGTAATAGGGAAACACAAAAGTGTGAAACACAGCAAGGGTCCAGGAGGATGCTGTGGGGGTATGTAAGCGGACAGCCAGTATTAGCATAAAGGATGTGCAGATGGGGAGACCTAGCCCAGTGTATTATACTTCCATACAAATCTGTTTGGTCATTAAGAACTAATAGAGGCTTTCTGCTAAGTTTCTGGTTCTTCTGAAGCCAAAGTAATATCCACTCCTATTATGTCCGATCTATCAGTAATATCTCAGTTTTTGAGAATAATGTGCAGATATAACTCTGGCCAGATTTAATCTAACTGATTCTTTTCTGGTTGATTGCTGTTGTAATTGAATATTCTTTAAGCCAACTTTAAGGGCCACATCTCTGTTTCAAGGCCATTGAGCCAGTTCTGAGGGTGTTTCTTCAGTCATGTGGCCAGCATGATATCACAGAATACTGTTAGCCTACTAATGGCACCTACTGTAATGGCACCTACTATTTGCATGCTTTCAAACTGCTAGGTTGGCAGGAGCTATGGTGAGGATAGGACCTCACCCATCAATTACCACTTTAATGTTGAATCTGGGCTGCTGGCTTTGTAGCTGACAAGTCCTGCATTTTAACCACTGAGCCACTCACCAGCCCTAAGTAAGATATTATTATTATTATTATTATTATTATTATTATTATTATTATTATTATTTAGATTTGTATGCCGCCGCTCTCCGAAGACTCAGAGCAGCTCACAACAAGAAAACAGTACAAATCCAATAGTTAAAAACAACTTAAACCCCCTTAATATAAAAAACAGTCATACATCTCAGACAAACCATACATAAAACGGAAACGGCCCAGGGGAATCAATTTCCCCATGCCAGACGGCAGAGGTGGGTTTTAAGGAGTTTGCAAAAGGCAAGGAGGGTGGGGGCAATCCTAATCTTTGGGGGAGTTGATTCCCGAGGGTCAGGGCCACCACAGAGAAGGCTCTTCCCCTGGGCCCCGTCAGATGACATTGTTTCGTCGACGGGACCCGGAGAAGGCCAACTATGTGGGACCTAACCGGTCACTTTGAATTGTGACCGGAAACTGATTGGCAACCAATGCAGACTGCGGAGTGTTGGTGTAACATGGGCATACATGGGCAAGCCCATGATATGGGAGATATATATTGATTCCATCATATACTCTCACAACATTAAAGCAATGCAAGTGAGCATTTTAATTGTTTTAATTGTCTCTGAATATGATTTCATAATAGCTTGTTTACATTTAATAAATTCTGTTCATGATTGCCAGATACTTGACATTATGAAAGAAGCTCATGATTTTTGCTTTCAGTGTTCATTTGGTGCCTAAGCATTAGAAATAACATTTTGTACATGGAAGATGGTAACTATGATTGAACTAGAAAGTCTTGAGTAGAAAATTTCTCAGCATTTCTTATGTGAACAGATCTTAATGCATGAAGAAAGGGGTGGAATTACCTGATTATGACTAAGAAGAACTAGATAAAACAAGATATAATGATTTTAAGTACACCTAATTGTATGGAGGGAAGTATACTGACTTGGTTGAAAACTGAAGAATGGAACACTTGAAAATGTTCTATTTTGTCTGCACACTTTGTCGGTATTACCAACAAATGAATGAAAACATAAATATACTTTATAAGCACCATAGGTACAGAAAGAAAGAGAATGACATAATCCATTAAGAAATATTTCTGCACCATGCAATTATTACAGCTGTTTTAATTGAACGGGAAACCATTGATCTGCAGTAGAAAGGAAATTGCTCTTTCTTCATTGTGTTCCCATGAATATGTGAACATTAATCTCAATCTATAATCAACGTTCATTTCAAATCTGATTGCATGCCACTAAACACCCATAGCTATGCTAACATTATGTTAATACGGTTCAACATCATAGCTCCCAGGTTCACAGCACAAATATTTTTCTTTGGCAATCAATAGTAATTTCAGTGGAGTGGTTAGAAGTCACGTTTTTAATGGTAATCTTTTCGCCAAGTTCCAACTGGAAACTCAGCAGGTATCTTAACATGACTGCTGCAGAACATTGCATGTAATCAGATAAATTAACTAAAAGAACTAAAAGAGGGGAGAGAGAGAGAGAGAGAGAGAGAGAGGGAGGGAGGGAGAGAGAGACTCTCAAAGGACAAAACAACAAAAAAAGCAGTGCCAAGATGTTCAACACATCATGATAGATTAAAGTGTTCATTATGATGAAAAAGAGAGTGGATTTCAAGACTGGAATTTGGATTCCATTGGCTTTGAGCCAAAGTAGTATTGAAAGGCAGGCTGCCCAGGGTTGAGCAAATAGCTTACAGCAGAAAGTTGAAAATGCATTGAGCCCATGTTATTCTTAATTTGGGTTCCTAGAGAGTAAATGCTGATGTTGTTTTAGATTTGTTATTTCATCAAGCGGGGTTCTTTAAAAATAAACATAATTTTTTGGCTTTGAAAGCATTAGATATTGGGAGAATAGTTCCCATCAAAATGAGCAGAGGAAAATTTGTAGTAGAGGGATTCTGTTCTTTGCCATAAAGACAGAAGCTTTGTTAAAAGTGCAGGCTGGTTTTCTCAAAATGACCCTTCGAAATCTATGACACAAAACACCAATGTTACAAATCTGCTTCTCAAAATAAATTGCCTAAAACTATATAAACGGTGCCAATTAGTATCAGATCATATACAGTGTTCATGTAAAATTCCATTCCAAATTAATGTTTTGAACTTGCCACTGGACCTAGAAATTTTTCCTACTGCCTTGAATGCATTGTATACCTTGAAAGATTTATGAAACATGCTGAGATTAAAGAGAATTGGACAGTCTTTGCAGAGGTGGGAGAACAGGATGGGCAAGCTGTATTGGGTGTGTTGAGCTAGTCTTATAATACACAGGAAACATCATTTGTTTCCTTGAAGCAGTAATGTCTTCCACCCATTAGGCTTATGAATCAGTACTTTCCAAGTGAGAAGAATAAAGGGAACTTGACTTTTCTGTTAACTGGAATCATATTCAAATTTTGACTGTGTTCCTTTGAGAACCCTGGTGATTTGTATACATTTGCCTCAAGGTTATGAGCCCTAGACATTAAAGGCCATTTTGGCCAGATGAAGGTCATTGCTAGTATTTTCAAAAATTTCACAAAAACTGTAACAATTGATCATTTTTAACACCCAGAAAGGTAGAACCCGGGTCAGTCATCTATTCCACCTTGGTATAATGAAATTGGTCTCTTGGTATGCTGATTGTATATGGACTGCTATTCTGTACCTTCAAATAGAATAGAATGGAATAGAATGGAATGGGATGGAATAGAATGGAATGGAATGGAATGGAATAGAATAGAATAGAATAGAATAGAATAGAATAGAATAGAAATGGACACACAAGGAATTTGTCTTGGTGCATATGTTCTCCGTGTACATAAAAGAAAAGATACATTTGTCAAGAATCATGAGGTACAACACTTCTAATAGGGGATGATTATAGGGGACAAATAAGCAATGAGGAAACAATATTAATAAAAATCTTAAGGATACAAGTAACAAGTTACAGTCATACAGTCATTAGTGGGAGGAAATGGGTGACAGGAATGATGAGAAAAAACTAGTAGTAATAGTAGTGCAGACTTAGTAAATAGTTTGACAATGTTGAGGGAATTATTTGTTTAGCAGAGTGATGGCGTTCCAAAAAAAAACACCTGTTCTTGTGACTAGTTGTCTTGGTGTGCAGTGCTCTGTAGTGTTGTGGTTAGCTCTGGCCCAGCTCCTGCCCCAAGGACTATGGATGTGGGGGAGAC
>NC_091952.1:35452640-35553250 GCF_031021105.1 Erythrolamprus reginae
GGCTAATCTCCACTTCCAGCTGCTCTGGCCTTGTAGGCAGACTGATTTTGTAGGCAGACTGTCCTCCTCCAGTTCCAGGAGACTGGATTTAAGTTCAGGAAGGACAAATGTCACATTGGTGTCCCCAGAGTAGAATTCTTGGGATTCCTTACTGATGCTGAGGGTATTCACCTCACTGCATTAAAAAATGGCACTATTCAACTTATACCCCCCTTCCACTAAGGCCCAACTCCAGGCTTTTTTGGTGTTACTTAATTTCTATGTTGTTTTCCTTCACACAAAGCTTCTGTGGCTGAGCCCCTGCACTGACTCCTGGACGCTAAGGCAACCTGGCACTGGGGCCCTACTGAGGTTAGGGCTTTCCAGGCTGTTAAGGACTTGCTTATGTCCACGGCTGTTTTAGTTCAATACAGCAACAGCCTTCCCTTATTGTTAGCTTGTGATGTTTCCCCCTATGGTGTAGGCTCTGTCCTGAGCCATGTGTTGCCCAATGGCTCTGGGGCCCCTGTGGCTTACTATTCTCGCACTCTCTACATGGCTGAATGTAATTACCGCCAGCTTGATAGGGAGGCCCTGTCTGATGTCACTGGCATCCATAAATTTCACGACTACCTCAAAAACTGGGCTAAGTATTCACTTTTCATTTTTCTGACTTTTTTCCCACCCATTCCCCTGTTGCACTTCAATAAACTATAGAAGAGTATAAAAGCTGACAAAGTAAAATATTTAATGTGAACACCATAATTGAAATTCTATTTGTTGCTTGAGAACTTGAGCTTGAGAAAATGTTCTTAGTTCCTTGACAAAAAGAAAATTACCCTTGTGACATCCTATCACTGAATATTTTAGCGTTTTGACTTGGAGGATCTTACTTCACAAGGTCAAATAATCTGTTTGACTATAACTGTGCCATTCATAATTACGTGAGGGAAATCAAGAATGTGAACAACTAGGAGTCCTGTTTCAGGGTTTCTAATTTTATATGAGGTTTTAGTCACTTTGTGTTGAGAATCCCAACAGAGGCTACATCAGCACAGTCCACATTTTCTTATATATTTATTTCCGTAGATAAGACTCTTGGATGAGAAGAAAAATATCTTCAAGGGAAAGCAGAGTCCAGTTGACTTTTGAAAAAGCACCTTTGGTACTGTACATAAGACATTTTTTTTGTATCAAAGATGTAATCAGAACTGTTGCATAAAATCATAAACTTGCAGATTTTATTTATTTATTTAAGCTATAGGATGACCAATACCTAAATAACTCTGGATGGCATATAACCAAATCCATTTTCCTGATAAAGTAACTCTGGGCAGTTTATACTGGAACACAAAACATCCGACATGTCTCTGAAAGGCAAAAATCACAAAACTGCACTTATTTTGGCCATGTCATGCAGGGGAATTCACTGGAAAATCAATTATAGTTATAAGAGTTGGTGGTAATAGGAAACCAGGCCATCAAAAAAACATGATGGCTGGACACCATCAATGCTGACACCAGCCAGAGGATAGAAAAACTACTTTCTGGCTGGTGCAAGATAGGAAGATGTAGAGAGACCTGGCTCACAGAATCACAAAGAGTCAGACACGACTGATTGGATAACATCATCATTACCACTGAGCAGCTTACAGATCATAAAAAGATAAATAGAAAGTAATTAAATTATTAAAACTATGCAAATTAAAATTTTAAAATGATACAATAAAACAGGACCAAGAGATGGACTGCATTGGGATGACATCTTACCCAATCAACCCCTTGGGATTCCAAGTCAATGAACAAAACCAAGTTTTGTGGTGAGATGGCTTCTCATATATCTTGGACCTATGCCGCATTGGTGACAAGCAACATCTTGAATTGGACCCAGAAGCAAACCCTAATAACTCCCAGAACAGTACACACCAAACCATTCTACACCTGCAGCAGTTTCCAAATATTCTTCAAGGGTAATGCCCATCAGTGTGTTGCAGTCCAAACAAGAGACTACTAGGGCATGAGTGACCATGCATCTCTGGAAACTGTCCCACCTCCCCTCTCTCAGAGTGGTGACTGATATTAGATTCAAAACCCAAGTGGGCATGTCTTCCTCCTTCTTGTATCAAAGACACAGAGATACAAGTCAAGATCAAAGATACAAGTCAGTTTATTTGCTTCTTCACTATCATACTGAAGATGAGGACAGCTTTATTATATAGGTTGATCTGCAACAAAAAAGGGGATGAAACTGACATGAGAGCCAAGGAGTTTCTTCTTGAGTTTTAAAAAAGGGAGTCAGTGAAATAATGTCCAGACACAGCTTGGAGGATGACTCTATATAATTCTGTGAGGGTGACAGAAATTTCTTGATGGAAAACATGCCCCTTCCAGTCTAAATCCATCTATCTCTTCTTCAGAAGAGCTCTCAAAGTGTTCCTTCATTGGGTAAAAGTACTATAGCCAACTGTTCTCTCAAATGAGACAGTTCCAGATGGAACAAACTCAAGGAGTCATTGTGAGTAGTCTTCCAGCCTCACCAGTAGTGTAGACTATTCCTAATCATTCCAACAAAATTCCAACCATCAGGGGTGGCTACCAGAACAATTGAAATGCTTCTATCTCCCACACCTTTCTAACAGTCTGGTAGCATGTCATGCTCTAGACAGGCTCCAATGTGTTTCCATGCCGCCATTCAGATCCAGGTCCCATTCAGATCCTGGTAACAGAGCAGCTCTTTGGCTCCTCCTTCACTGAAGTCATTGTTTCCAGAGCTGCAACTTCTCAGCTTGCCTGTGCCTTTATCACTCCTCTGCCACCAAGCTAACCTCCAACAATAGCACTACTCTGTGAGGCCTCCAGGTGACCAGTGGTTGCAAAACTCCAAAGATGCCCAAGATCCTTCCTTGTATATTTATTTTAATGCAAAACAAATATTTTTCAAGGGAATTGGTTTGAAAAATGAAGTCTTTCTTTCTATCCAAAGCAAATATATTTTTAAAGTGATGAACAATTGAATTGATGGAATTTACAATTTTTGCACACGCAATACTGCTCTCCACACATCTACACTTGTATATAAACCTAGGATATATTTCTTTTCTAAGTACTGCTTCAAGGTAGCCCTCTTTCTGATGGGAACTTCATTATATTTAGAAATAAAAGACACATCATAAATATTTAATGCTAAAGGATATACTTAAATATATTGGAAAGATCCTTTAAACTGTTCTACTTTGTTTTCAGTTTTAAGAACAACCTTCTTGAAAGGAAAAAAAATGTGTGTTGTGTATTATAGAAATAAAGGAACTGCACAATTAAATTATACAATAGGTGTTGTTCTAACCTTAAGATGAAATTTGTGGGGTCCTCTAGATGCCGCTTAACCTAAATTGCAATTATAGTAACTTGCATTTGTTACAGGGATATCTTGTAATTATTATTTTTTTGTAATTATCTTTATTAACATTCCTATTTACTTATTGCATGTTTATGTTGTTCTTTATTCTGTCAGCTTCCAATAGTCTGTTGGGTGGCATCTAATTGTAATAGCTAGAAGACCTATGGTTCCTCCACGCCCTCCTTTAATCCCTCTCCCCCAGTTTTGCTAGATTGGGTTTTAAACTGAAGCGCAAGTGGGGAAAAATGAATCTAATTTAGAAGAGAAAGGACTTTTCACCACTGTATAAATGCAATTAGGTACATTGTAGTGGTGTGGTGATCTTTACCATGACAGTGGTTTATGACAGTAATGGCATTTTCCATCTCCTCTTCCCTCCCAGTCATTCAGTGCATGCTTGTCATTTCATTTTGCTAATGCCACCAAGCTTATCATTTCACAGCTGTTGGCCTTTGGTTGTGCATAGGCTTTTCAAGCTTATTGAGGACATCCTACTCACATAATATACACAATTTTACTTTCTCCAATTTGGAAAAGAGGCTGTCTTCCTATTGTGTCTCTGAAATAAAATTCCCCATGAGTGAGCATGTACATTAATACCTATTTAGTGGCACTGCCAAGCTGGATAAGCTTGTGTTTGATGGTGCTCGGGTGCTTCCTCTAATGGCAGTTTCTTCTCAAGTATAGCCCCTTAGGGAGTTTAAACTATCCTGCCTCTGCAGCTGGTGCAATTCTGTTGCCATTCAGATGTCAGATTGTCAAGGTTCTCTTTTCTTACAAATAGGATCTAAAGAACAAAGTCACACAAAAGAGATGATTTTAAATAAGGACTGGCAGGTTGGCAGTGCAGTGTGGCTTTTTTTGTCCCCTAATGGCAACCTGCTAGAGAAATGAGCTGGTTTCAGTTCTAAGGATGCTTGGATTCTATTATCTCATTATAAGGTAATGCATTATTTTATTATTGGCAGCACTTAGCTTTTCATACCAATCTCCAAAGAAAAATGCTTGTGGTGTTTAAAAAACAATCTCTTGAATCCCCCCATGTTTCTTATAGGTTTCATCAACAATAAATTATTCTTCTTGGCAGGAAATATAACAGTCTTACCAAAGGAAAAGGAATAGTACTCATATATATCTGTTTGTATGTTGGCATTTCTGTGGTGATAAAAATATTTTTGTGCTCAACAATGCTTCCTTGATGTAAAATGCTAATACTATGCCTTTCCATTCCATTATCCTGCAAACAATCACGACTGTTTTGAAATGCTATTTTTCTTTTGCTCTTTTATGAACTTTTGTTTCTATTTTGTTTTATTGATTATGTTTCATCAAGCTGTTTTTTCAATCCTACTGATCACATAAATAGATTTTCTTCTTGATGATCTGTCCCTAACCAGGTCTTTCAAGTATTCCAAAAGTAAACTAATTGTCACTTTATCCAAAGTGGAAAAAGTTACTGAAAATGAGGCGGTGAAGATCTTGTGGGACTTTTGAATACAGACTGATCCTCATTTGGAACACAACATGCCAGATATCACAGTTGTCGAGGGATGAAGAGTTCAGTTTATTGATTATCGCTGGAAAATTTTACAAAATATTGCGACTTGGCCATTGAAAGTACACGGCTATGGATGAAACATGTAACAGTGATACCCATTGTCATGGGGGCACTTGGTACCATATCCAAGAATTTCACAAAACACATCAAGAAATTGCAGCTTCCTGCAATAACACCAGAGGAACTGCAAAAAACTGTGCTACTCGGAACATCCTATATTTTAGGAGGATACTTAGTTGATACCTAGGATGCTGGCAGCATCCCATATCAACCATTAGCATCAGTCAATGGTATTTGTTCAGTTGATTGAATTTCATGTTTAATAAATAAAAGAGATCATCATCATCTTCTTCTTCATTAAAACAACAACAGTAATAATAACAACAATATCTCATATTTCTCAGTTATCAATATCTTTCTTACCTTGCTTACCTTGCTTCCCAACATCTGTTTCCATAGATTGTTACTAAGGAATACCATGATTTGCACAATACTAATCTTTGTACGCATAGACACATTAAGGCATTTGTAGCTTTGTAAACAATACCTATAAAGATTAGAATTGTTTAAACCTATCAAGTGGTAGCCTACAGCATATTTCTTTACTGCTAATTCTTTTATTGTTGATGGTTGACCAAGAGAGAAGATATCTATAACTCTGATATCTTCACTTTCAATTTTAAGGCTTCTTCTTCTGTTGTCATTAGTTTGGTCTTTAGATTTAATTTTAGTCCCGTTTTTTCAGTATGTGCCTTAATCCTTTTACTAATGGCTTCTTTAAATTAATTCCATAATTTCTGTGTTTGTTCATTTTTATCAACGACGTTTAAAAACCAATTCCTAATATTCTTCTTGAAAACTGTGGGTAAATATTCAAGGTCATACTGAAGAAACTGGCTTTATCTTAATTTGGAATTTGTACTTGAAAAGTTCATGATCTGTTCCACAGACAGCACCTGGCTATGTATTTGATAGCTCCTCTGCCCCTTTTAGCAATAATGTGGTAAATTTGATTTCTGTGTTCTCCATCTGGTGATATCCATGCTTAGACACATTGCCTTGGTTATTTGAAAACAATGTTAACTATGAAGAATTATTGATGTGAGAGAAATTGATAAATCATTCTCCTAATGTTGGTTTTTTAAATCATACAATCTAACTACATTTTCCTCTTTTATGCTTTTAACATTGGCATTCCAGTCTCACAGGTAGTACATATTGCTTGCATGTTCTGTTGATTTCAAATTAAACTTGATCATAAAAATAATCTTATCTTTTTCTTCATCAGTGAGTGGAGCATAAACCTGAATGCCTATCCCACATTAAAAGATGGCCCATAAAATCTAATTGATATTATTTGGTCATTCATTGAATTGTAATGAAATACTGTTCTTGCTATTCCATCCCTAAGTATAAAAGCAATGCTATTTCTTCTTTGTTTCCATGTCCTGAGTAATAAAGAGTATGTTATTCTCTCTGAAAGTTTCCAATTCCAATCCATCTCAATTCATTGATGCCCGAGATGTAAATTTGTAGTGGTGTCATTTAATTCTTACAGCAGTGATTGGTTTGAACACATTTCTGAAATGTCTTTGGTGAAGTGACACTCTTTTGAACCTAACCAAAGTTTGCTGATTTGATGTTTTTTCTTCTTTCAGCTCTTTGTATTGTAAGAACTCCACAGTGAAGAGTTAAGGAAAAGGTGTATGCCAGAATGATTAACAGATCAAGCTGTTCTCACTTTGGTGCCATTTCATTGACACATACAACTGGCTAAGTGGAGGGGTAATAGATTTAGTCCTAATTTGAATTGGTCCCACATATAATAAAATTAATTCTCCCAGTCAATTCTCATGGGAATGAATGGCAGGGTTTTCTAATCTTCCCTAAGATTGAGCTCAAAATTATAGAGACACTATAAAAACATGCTTCTCTGAGCATACTATCTCTATGGTGTTGCAGTCCCATATTCTTGTGATTAGCTCTAAAAACAGTACTGGAACTTAAAATATTGCAAAATATTATAGAAAAAGTAGTGATCACAGCTAGGTACAATGAAAGTATTTCAATCTTCACTGATTTTTAGATCATTTCGGGTGCTAGATCAAGTTGCTTGCATTCGTCTATAAAAGTCTTGAACTGGGACCGTTTTAGCTGAAGAAATGCTCCTTCTTATTATGTTGCTACTCATTTTGTAAGATTATTATTTTTGGCTTCAGGAATTAAGTTATAGTTAGCAAAATGGAAAAGGATAGGGTTTTTATATGGCAATCCCTGTTTCTAACAAGCTGTTTCTGATGAGATTTGTCTGCTTCTAAATTTAATGCCTTTTCAGTGCCATGCAAAGATATTTTTATTTTTCCAAATGTTTTTATTCACTTAGATGTTTTCTCTCAAGTCAGCATTTTTATTTATTTATTTCAATTTATATTGCTGCTTAGAAACCTTTAGCTTCTTGTGTTGTGCATTATGAGAAAATTCGTATGCATACAAATTTTAAAAATAAAATGAGCAGAATAAAACATTTGTTTCCTTTCTGTCATCACACAGTATTTATGTACTTGAAAGAGAGAGAGGTAGATAAAACAAAAATTAAAGAGGCAGGTGAGATTAGCCCCTGTCCCCTTTATCTGTTCATGGTTTTGCTCATCCTGATTTTCCATCACAGAATTTATTTATTTATTTATTTTATTTATTTATTAGATTTGTATGCCGCCCCTCTCCATAGACTCGGGGCGGCTCACAGCATACAATAAGACAATTCACAACAAATCTAATAAATTTTTAAAACATTAAAAAAAACCCATTATTAAACCAGTCATACACACAGTCACACCATACATAAATTATACTGTATAGGCCCGGGGGAAGGAGGGGGAATGCCTCAATTTCCCCATGCCTGACGGCAGAGGTGAGTTTTAAGGAGTTTACGGAAGGCAAGGAGGGTGGGGGCAGTTCTAATCTCCGGGGGAGCTGGTTCCAGAGGGTCGGGGCCGCCACAGAGAAGGCTCTTCCCCTGGGACCCGCCAGATGACATTGTTTAGTCTACGGGACCCGGAGAAGGCCAACTCTGTGACACCTAATCGGTCGCTGGGATTCGTGCAGCAGAAGGCGGTCCCGGAGATATTCTGGTCCGATGCCATGAAGGACTTTATAGGTCATAATCAACACTTTGAATTGTGACCGGAAATTGATTGGTAACCAATGCAGACTGTGGAGTGTTGGAGTGACATGGGCATACCTGGGGAAGCCCATGATTGCTCTCGCAGCTGCATTCTGCACGATCTGAAGTTTCCGAACATTTTTCAAGGGTTCCTTTTTCTTTCCCTTTCCTTTTATTGTGTCCTGCATCTTGAAAAAGAAGAAAGAAATAAACAACCGAGCAGGATGAGAACCTCTAAGCCTTGTATTATCATTGCAAACATGTTTTTGCAACACAGAGCCAGACATCTATAATTCTATTTGTTATCGTTATAGATAGTCCTTGCTTAAGGACCACTCAGTGACTATTTGAAATTGCAGTGGTATTGAACAAATGGTACTTATGATTGCTATTTGAAATTCCAGTGCTTGGCAACCAGTTTGCACTTATAACAGTTGCAGTATCTCATAGTCACATAATCGTAATTTCTGACTTTCCCTGTTGCCTTCCCAAAAACAAACCTGACAGGTAAGGTTGAAAATTGCTCTGTTAATTCCCCCTGCCTTTTTGTCCTTGTGCCCTTCCATACCAGCTAACTACTGGATTTCCTATATTTGCAACAATCCTTCCTTTAACTCTCCACCCTCCACATATTGCACGTGGCCTTTGCCATGTTCTACTCTGTGTTCCTTACTTAGGATCCCTGTTGCTTTCCGCATAAAATCTTATGTGTCCTAGGGTTTAAGGGGAGTCTCAGGCAACTCAGATCATGGTTGTCCTAAAGTTGCTTTTTCAAGGGGCAGCTGGACTTCCTGGTTTTTCTTTGAAGATATTTTGCTTCTTATCTGAGAAGCTTCTCCAGCTCTTGTATGTCTTAGGGTTACAGTAGCAACAAGAACTGCTGAGATTTTAATCACTGAGCAATGTAGTCACATGATGTCATGTTTTACGACTATGATGATGGCAATAAGTCAACAAAAAGACTTGTTGACTTAACAACAACATACCAATATCCTTTTTAAAATTTGGATGTTTAGCATGAGGGAATGTGGAAGAGGCATTTTCTGATAGAATAACTTGGCTCCTTCCCTCATAATCTTGGAGATGTTTTTTAATAATTAGGTAATTTTGAAGTTAGATACATATGTGTGAGATATAATATCATGAATGATGTTGTATGTTGAAATCATTGTAACCTACCCGTATATACTTGAGTATAAGTCGACCCGATTATAAGCCGAGGCACCTACTTTTGCCACAAAAACTGGGAAAACTTATTGACTCGAATATAAGCCCAGGGTGGAAAATACAGTGGCTACTGGTAACTTATAAAAATGGAATATTCTTCTATTGTAGCTTCTTAAAATTGTTTTTGTAGGAGAATAAAAAAATATGAAGAATGGTTGCAGGAATTGGATATGTCTAGTTTAATGAAAAAAAGGACCGGGGAGACATGATAGCATTCTTCCAATATCTCAGGGTTTGCCACAAAGAAGAGAGTCAACTTATTATCCAAAGCACCTGGGGGCAGAACAAGAAGCAATGGGTGGAAACTAAACAAGGAGAGAAGCAACATAGAACTAAGGAGAAAATTCCTGACAGAACAATGAATCTGTGGAACAGCCTGTCACCAGAAGTTGTGAATGCTCCAACACTGGAAGTTTTTAAGAAGATATTGGACACCCATTTGTCCGAAGTAGTGTAGGGTTTCCTGCCTAGGAAAGGGGTTGGAGTAGAAGACCTCCAAGATCCCTTCCAACTCTGTGGTTATTACAGTTATTATGTAACTTTTCCTTCCAAAATGTTTTTTTTTAATTTCTTGCACCTTTCTTCCTCCCCTTCCAAAATCTTTCTTTTTTTAAATTCCAAAAACCTCTTAAAATATGTTTAGGAATGTTATCTTAATCTTAAAACCTGTTATCTTAATCTTCATTACAATATCATTATAATTTTCTTAATAATTGTGATTTCATATATTCTTTCAAAACAATTGCTTAAATCAAACTTCCATATGATAAATATTCTAAAATATTTCATGTTAAAATCATTACTATCTGAATAGATCAGTAAATAACAATTGGGGGTTACTCAATCATTAATTGTAAAATCTTTCTTCTACATGATATTTATCTTGCATAAGGAGAAACCATACTCTTAAAAAAAGATAAATCTATTCATATTAATTATGTAGAACAAATGATTAATGACAAAATTCCTACTATTATATTATCCTAACCTTTGCATTGTTTTAAACAAGTCAGCATTAACAATCCTCTTGGGTATGATAAGTATAGTTGGAAGAAAAGGTTTAATTACACACAGGTATCCCCACTTGAAGCAACATTTTCTTACAAAATAACCTGTTACTAGAAATTAATCAAATTTAAATGGGTAACTTACATTTTACTTGTACATTTTATTTACTTGTAAAATATTGTTGCTGGCTTGATCAGAAGAGAAAGCCATGATTCCCCTTACCCCAGTGCTTCCTGTAGAGGAGGAGCTGTGATTGGTTTAGCCTGCTGCCAATCAGATAGCTCTCTCAGTGCCTCCTTTCTGTGTAGAGAAGGAACTGTGATTGGTTCAGCCTGCTGCCAATCAGGCAACTGAGGGGTGTTGCCGGCTGGCCTGTAGCAAGAGCAGAAAGAAAAAAAACCTTGTTTCCTTCCTCCCTGCCTTTCACATCAGAATGGTGGAACTTTGAGGCAGTTTTCAGGTCAGTGAAAGTCAGTGACTAAAATAAGTCAAGGTTGGATTTTTCAGCACATTTTTTGTGCTGAAAATCTCTACTTATACTTAAGTATATATGGTATATTTAATTGTTACGGTTATCATGTGCATTGTTGACTATAAACTACATAAGCCAATTATGATTGATGCAGTATAACATCAAAGAAACAAAGAAAGAAAACAGGATGTGAATAATTTAATTGAATATTCTTTTTTTTCTATGTGTGTATGTATATTTTTTTGTCTTAAGTGTTTATATGTTCTGTTTTTAAAGTATATATTTCAATAAAATTATTTTAAAAAAAAGAAAACAGGAAATTCAAATACAATGGTTTATGCAAAATGATATATTTTTTGACACCCTACTTACATTCTTTGTAGAAAACTTAATTTTTAGTTTTGAATCCAGGGACTTATTCTTCAAACATTTTTTTAAAAAATAAGTGATAACCCAATAATTAAAACACAGCCTGAAAAGGGACCACTTGCTTTGGAAAATAACAATATTTGGCGATATAAAGATTTGAACTAGGAAAACTACTCTCGAAGCAGATTTATAAAAATCAGGTGCTTCTACAATGAAAGTAATTTCACCTGTTGCAATCTGCCTATCCTCAGGAGGCAAGAAAGAAAGGGCTTGAAAATAAACCGGTCATTAAGTATGGTGAGAATAGAAAGCTTTTATAAAAAGTTTTTTTAAAAAATCCAGTGCTTTTATTGGAATAGTGTTCCACAGCACAATTTTTTTGAGCAAGTAAATATATATAATACAACCACTTTGAAGTATTATCCCAGTAGTTTAGCAAAGTGACACTAACTTTTGAATAAATAATTTATTTAATAACTGATATTCTCAACATTATTGCAGTAAGCTGACTTTATCCAATGACAGCTATTTCTTTTTCTTGTACAACATCTGGAATAAGTAACAGAAGCACATTTGTTTATATTTCATGACTAAAGCTAGAATGAATTTTGACTGATGTCTTCTTCAACAACTAAAACAAAAGGTTGAAATCTACAAAATTGAAAATTGCATCTTCTGGCAATATTCAGAGTGAAATGCATAAAAATGCATGTGCCTTCAGATAAAGGCAATGAAAACACATTCCTTAGCAATATGCTATATAACTTTGAAAACATTTTCTGTTTCTGATACTCATCTATTAGAATATAAGAGTGAGTTTGTGTTACATGTTCCTGCTCTAAACAATTTTGCTGGAGAACCGAATTCATATACAATAGTCCCTCGCTATACTGCGCTTCACCTACTGCGGCTTCACTTCATCGCGGGTTTCTGAGGAAGCCGATCGGCAGATTTAAACAGCCCGCCGAACTCGATCGGCAGGTTTTTCAAAAAAAAAATAAAAATCTAAAATTGTAAATATTGTATTTAAATACTGTATCTAAAATAAATACTGTGTGGGAAGGGTTTATAAACACTTAAAACAATGAAAACTTACCAAACAATTACAATATAAATACTTAAATAAGTACTATCAGTCGATAAATTCCCCATCGCGGATTTCACCTATCGCGGCCAGGTCTGGAACGTAACACCAGTGATAGGTGAGGGACTACTGTACTCTGGGCTACCAAAAAACCAAACCTACAGAGAGCATGCGAAATTGTTTTGAATTCTGACAGAAACAAGCACATTATTCTTTAAGCAAAGGATAGGTGTCAATCAAAATTAATTCTGGCTACTAACTTTTCCCCAAAAGTATTCATGGTGGAGATAGTTTGGTCTTCACTAAGTTTGGAAGCTTTGTAGGAAGTTTCTTCTTTTGTTTTCTTTCACTAACATTGTAGTAGTGAAAAGTTTGGATAGCACCTTTACATTAGGAAAACAAAAATAATGACTACTGCAGAGAACACAGGGTCAGAGTGGAGATCAAAATGAGACCATCAAAACAATAAAGAAATTCATCTTCCTGGGCTCTAAAATCCAACAAACTGGTGACTGTAGCCTTGAGATCAGAAAGTGTATAGCACTTAAAAGAATTGCAATATCTGGCATGAAGACTAAAGACATTAGCCTCACAACCAAATGCCAATTAGTTAACCCAATAATTTTTTCCCTATTGTTGCTTATGGCTATGATATTTGGGCCTTGAAAAGGGCAAATAAGAGAAGAGTGGATGCCTTGGTGCTATGATTATTACACATCCATAACAAAGAAGTCCTCGACTCACCAGAAATGTCACTTGAAACCAAGATCATCAAACACAGCCTGTTATATCTCCAAAATGCTACCCCCCCACCCAAAGGCAAGTAACTGACTTTGTTTTTCTTTCTTGAAGATGTTTTGCTTCCCATCCAAGAAGCTTCTTTGGCTCTTGAATTCATCTTCACTGGAAAAAAATGTCTAGTTGCCTTTTGGAAAAAAAACCCCAAACACTTTTGGGGCACGCATTACCTGGATCACTAAGAATCTCCATAGATAGAGGTTGTCATACTTTGGTGATGTCATGAGAACTTTCAAGTCACTTGAAAGATCAATCGTGCTGGGAGTGATCAGTGGGAGAAGGAGAAGAGGCCATCCTAATATCCACTGGCTGGACAATATAAAAATGATACTAGATGACCATGGCAAATCTAGGAGGTGGTGTGAGTCAGAGAGAGGCATGGAGAATGCTGATCCATAGAGTGGCCAAGGGTCAGGCATGACTGAGTGACTGATGACAGCAATGGCTATAGTAGTGCTAGGCTGTTTGAAGAATGCAATTTGTTCCCCAGCAATTTGTGCTTTCTATGTGTCCAAGAGATTTTTAAGTGTTGAAAGAAGAAACTTATATCCACTGCAGATTTGGGTTATTTTTCAAAAACAGCCCTGGGCTAAGTATGTTGCACTAGTTTAAGCATATACAGTAATACCCCGGTTATTGCGTCCCCGACCATTGCGAACAGGGTAATTTGCGATTTTTCAACCCGGAAGTCAAAACACCATCTGCGCATGTGTGCCCTTTTTTTTCTATGGGCACGCATGCGTAGATGGCGGCCGGCAGATCAGCTGCTGGGCGGCTTCCCTGGGTCTTCCCCCTCTTGCTGGCGGGAGGGCGAGCAGCGGGCATCAGCAAGGAGTTTCCCCACCGCCCACGCAAACTCCTCGCTGCCGCCCGCCCTTCGCCGGCCCACGCCGTTCATTCTCGCCGCTTTCGAGCTGAGTCCTGAAGCGAATTCGCTCCAGGACTCAGCTGGAAAGCGGCGACAGCCAGCGTGGAGTAGCCGTTCGCTGGCGCTGGCTGTCGGCGCTTTCGAGCTGAGTCCTGGAGCGAATTCGCTCCAGGACTCAGCTGGAAAGCGGCGACAGCCAGCGCGGAGAAGCCGTTTGCTGGCGCTGGCTGTCGGCGCTTTCGAGCTGAGTCCTGGAGCGAATTCGCTCCAGGACTCAGCTGGAAAGCGGCGACAGCCAGCGCGGAGAAGCCGTTCGCTGGCGCTGGCTGTCGGCGCTTTTGAGCTGAGTCCTGGAGCGAATTCGCTCCAGGACTCAGCTCGAAAGCGGCGAGAGCCAGCGCCATCGAACGGCTTGTCCGCCGCCTGCCTGCCCGCTAGCGAGGAGCCGAAGATTGGGGGCGGCGCGGCTGTTTTAAAATGTCGCCGGCGGCATGGGGGGCTTGCCAGCACCCCCCCGACCCCCAACCCGGGTTTGGGGGGCTGCTAGGAAGCCCCCCATGCCGGCGGCGATGTTTTAAAACAGCCGCGCCGCCCCCAATCTTCGGCTCCTCGCTAGCGCTGCGGGAGTAAAAACACCATCTGCACATGCGCAGATGGTGTTTTTACTTCCGCAGCGCTACTTCGCGAAAACCCGCTCGTTGCGGGGGGTCCTGGAACAGAACCCTCGCAACGAGCGGGGGATCACTGTAGTTATGAAGACCTTTGTAATCTAGGTAGAGATGCATTTGGCATGTAGTCCGTCATATCATATCATCCAGGGCTCCAGCTACCTGCCCTGGATGTTATCTTCTCACCTCGTTTTTTTAGGAAGGTGCATAACATTCCCAGAGACTCTTCTTATCCTACTTACAATGTTTTTGAAGTGTTGCCTTCTGGCAGAAGATATAGATTAGAACAACTAAAACTTGGACCGCACATTTCTGAATAGTTTCTATCCCAGAGCTATACTCGCACTTAATAACGAACTAAATGGTCACAATCAGTGAGCTGCTGGACAGTATTACTTGGTCTGTTGTGCAGATGTTTAGGTGGTTTAGGGTGGGGAATTTGTGGTGGGTGGGGCATTTTATTTTATTTTATTTCTGATTGTTATGTGTGGTGGGATTGGTCTCTGGGTGTAACGTGACTTTTGTTGTCAATGATAATTTATTGTATTGACAAAGAAAAGAAAATATTTATATTATATTAGTCTAAGCTGGGCAAAGAACCCAAACTCACATATGTCTTTTCCATGTTTTCAAAGTGTTATTCTAACAAGAGTTGTGACTCCAAGATTCCCAAGTTTCTTTAGAACTTTTATCATGTTCTCCATATATCCAGAATGTTTCTCTTGATATGTTGAACCAAAGAATAGTTCAAGTTGCAGAATGCTGTAGGATTTAATGGAGTGAAATAAAAGTTTAACATATGTCATACTAAATATAAAATAATTTATATTGGAAGCTAGATGGAGAATGTTTCTTATTTGGAGGAACAATATTAAAATAATTCAGACCAAAAGCTAATTAGAGAGAATCCATTTTCAAGTGGTGATTATAACTACTGCATTTTCATAGGTGCCAGTCCACATAGCAATATGAGGAAAATATGTACATGATTTTTCTCATACCATCTGATATGTATATTGAGACATTAAAGAAATAATCTTTTATTCTTAAAATGAAGTGTGATTACCACAGATCACATTGTGACTTGCTGTAAAATGCTGTGCAAAAATGAAAACATGGTTGAAATAAATATCACTTATCTTTTTTCCATGTATTAAAGTCAGGGTAAATTAATAGTCTGATGTTTATTGGCTGGCACTTGGAAAACATAAATAGTATTTCTTTTGGCAAGAAAAATAGTGGCAGAACTCCATGCACCTGTGTGCACTTGTATTACAAATTTCAAAAACGGATCCTACATTTCCTGGACTGTAAAAGTACACTTCGCTTCAAGACTAAAGCAATATCTAAGCCCTCAGGGAGCCTTATTCCAAGAACAATATATGAATAAGGTAGAAAATCAGACCTTCATTCTATGTTTTTTAAAATTAATAAACAACAGAGAAATGTAATTGTATCTTGACCACTCTTGGATTTTGATTTTCATTTGTGGCATCTTTTTCCCCTGTTAGGCCAATAGAGAGTTGTTAATTCTTCCCTGCTACATTCCTGACATTGATCTCAAGAAACATCTGAGCAATGCCAATTCCTTTGTTTTTCTTCAGCTGCAGAGCTGAGTAAATTGGAGGCACCTGTATTGCTCTCTTGTATTCTGACAGAGCTGCTGCTACAGCTGGACAAAAGTGTAACTGTAGAAATCCTTACAAAGAAATGTCAGGGCAAAAGCAGCAGGAGGATGGGTGATGAGGACAGCAACAACCCTGTCTTTCCTTCCTTGCTTTTCTGGTTCTGCCATCGCCAATTTAAACCATAGCTATGTTGTTGTTATCCTTGTCATGTGATTGAAAAAGGTAGGAGAAGCTTCCAAAAGCTAAAATTCTTTGTTTCCTATCTAATTCTGTGAATGGCCTCTGTTTTGATACTGCTGGCACACTTTTTAAGAGTTTTAGCATGCTTACTTTACACAAAGGAGATGAGTCCATGGTTATACCCACCTCCTCAGATTACTAAACTTATTTATTGTTTTGTCATGGGAATAGCTATGAAATTTGTCTTGTACTTCGATGCATAACAATAGAACACCATTACTTTGTCCCATATTATAATACTGATAGATCTAATTCTGAACAGGATTCGAACCTCAAACGGCATCTACCAGGACCCTCTGTATAAATAGGGCATAGATTTTCCCCCTCGATGGGACTGCAGGGTCCCATGATAAACTATAGATCACATAGGGATCAGCTGAAAGCTGCAGGCATAGTATATTCATTTTTTTAAAAAAATAATGATGCTGTGCTTCAATTATTAGGTGGCCTAGACCAGTGATGGTGAACCTATGGCATGGGTGACACAGATGGCACACAGAGCCATCTCTGCTAGCACATAAGCTATTGCCCTAACTCAGCTCCAACTTGCATGTGTGTGCTGACCACTGATTTTTGGCTCACGCAAAGGCTCTGGGAGGACGTTTTTGGCTTCCAGAGAGCCTCCAGGGGGATGGAGGAGGGCATTTTTACCCTCCTCTGGCTCCAGGGAAGCCTGTGGAGGCTGGGAGGGGCACAACATGAGCCTACTGGGCCCACCAGAAGTTGGGAAATAGGCCATTTCCAGCCTCCATAGGGCTTCCAGAGGGGTAGGGAAAGCTGTTTTTGCCCTCCCGAGGTATTGAATTATGGGTGTGGGCACTCGTGCATGCCCACACTCTTTCGGGACCCAAGGAAAAAAGGTTCACCATCACTGGCCTAGACATTGGTATTTGAACATAGATCTTTTAAACATTTATATTTTATTGTGTATAACTAATCCAGATGAAATATATATATTGCTAGTCCATGCTTATGAAGTGTCATATGTTAAATAAATAAGGTTTATCAGTCCCTTTTCCCTTTTTAAAATAATGAAATCTTATAAAAGTAGGCACCTAGAACACTCCTACTTGGCTATTTACACAATCCTATCAGCACTTATTTATTAATCACTTTCTATTCCACTTGACAGGTAGCACACATGCACAACTCCGATTCATCGTTTCCCAGGATGTCTCACTCTTTCCAAGATGGTTCCCTTTTTACTTCAAGGTTAATCAATCAAGACATTTTAAAATATTATTATTATTATTATTGATTAGATTTGTATGCCGCCCCTCTCCGTAGACTTGGGGCGGCTCACAACAATAACAAAGACAATGTAAGAACAAATCTAATAATTAAAAAAACACTAAATATGTTGAAAATAATCTGAAATCAACCCCTAGTTCTCCCTTAGTTATCAATTGTGAAACTCTAGCTATGTTTTTGTTTTGATTTTTTGTTTTGGTGATAAATCTAAAAAGAATAAAGGACAACCTATGAATACAAATATGACTTAACATTTTGGTGACTTGTTAGTCTTCAAGAATACTGAAGGTTGAATACCTTTCATCATCTGAACCTCCTTCTCTGTAGTCTGCTTTAAATAAATGGTCTGTCTTGCTAAATTAAAAGAATCTTTCCTATTCGTTTCCAAATCTGTGCCCTAATTTATAGTGTAGATCATGGGTGTCAAACTCATGTAATCACACTGGCATCATGTGACACATAATGACTTCCCCTTTTGCTAAAAGGGGTGTGGGCGTGGCCAGCACTAGATTTATCTAGCCCACAGGCCAGGAGTTTGACAACCCTGATCTAGATTGTGTGGCCTCCCTTTATTAGTCTTCGGAGAGGGGCGGCATACAAATCTAAATAAATTATTATTATTATTATTATTATTATTATTATTATTATTATTATTATTATTACTATTATTATCATCATCATTGTTATTATTATTATTATTATTATTATTATTATTATTTATTAGATTTGTATGCTGCCTTTCTCCGAAGACTCGGGGGGCATACACTTAGATTATAGGGCTGCAAGTTTCAGAATTGGAGACTAATTATATTCCTGAATTTGAATTATTTCACAAACTCCACTTAGAAGATTTGCCTAATTGACTGAGGAAAAAGATTGAAGTGGAAGAACATTTCTTTTCATTAGTGCTCAAATGAAATGCAAATTACAGAACATTAAAGTCTCCATATTTCCTAATGATAAAAGTTGTCAATAAAATTAAGAAACAGATTTTTGTTTTCAGATTTGGAAAAAAATGTATTTTGAGGATGTAATAACACCTCTCTTTCTTTGGCATGGATTATGTGAAAAAAGCTGGTTTTAATAAATATACATATTGTTTGTGACTATTCATCTATGTATAGATTTCACATTAAAATTTAGACTTGTTATTGTGGCGGAAAGCTTCACCAGAGACCATTTATCAAATGTGAAAAGATGGATTACTTTTTCTATTAGAGTCTTCACTCATCTCATGATCAGGAGTGTAGATCTGGATTCCTGTAGGACACAATCTTAATAGATACTTGTACTTGTTGAGCAGCTGCATAAAATTATGAACAATAAATTTGGTTGGAACAATTTCATAAGAATGCTCCTGATGAAAATGAGGGTAATCTAAAATATAGGAAAAATGAATTGTAGAATTTGAAGAGTAAATCACCTTAAACGGTTCTTCTTGGGATGTCAGAATTCAAAATTATTTTGAAAGATCAAATGCAATGGACAGAAATCATTATGATTTTTCTGGAATGTAAATTGAAAGGACAGGATCTTGATCTTAAAAAAACCCTTGAATTGTTCATCAAATAAAGCTTCTTATGCAAAGTTTTTACAGAATAAGGAGGTTCAGGCTGAGAGCATAATTCAGGGTTCCTTGAGATTCCCTGAATATACTTTAAATATTGGTATATATATTTTAAAATTATCCAGTACTATATTACAATGAGTGTAATAAAGTAGTACTAATGTTACTTGTGATAATACAATTTATGTAATTATTCAAAAAATTGTTTTGAAGAGTAATAGAATAGAATAGAATAGAATAGAATTTTTATTGGCCATGTGTGATTTGACACACAGGAATTTGTCTTGGTGCATATGCTCTCAGCGTACATAAAATAAAATATACATTTGTCAAGAATCATGTGGTACAACACTTAATGATTGTCATAGGGGTCAAATAAGCAATGAAGAAGCAATATTAATAAAAATCTTAGGATATAAGCAACAAGTTACAGTCATACAGTCAACATGGGAGGAAATGGGTGAAAGGAATGATGAGAAAAATTAGTAGAATAGAAGTGCAGATTTAGTAGAAAGTCTGACAGTGTTGAGGGAATTATTTGTTTAGTAGAGTGATGCCGTTCGGGAAAAAAACTGTTCTTGTGTCTAGTTGTCTTGGTGTGCAGTGCTCCGTAGCGACGTTTTGAGGGTAGGAGTTGAAACAATTTGTGTCCAGGATGTGAGGTGTCAGTAAATATTTTCCCCGCCCTCTTTTTGACTCGTGCAGTATACAGGTCCTCAATGGAAGGCAGGTTGGCAGCAATTGTTTTTTCTGCAGTTCTGATGTAATATAAATAAGCAGCACATAAAGCATAAAGCAGGGTTCTTCCTCGTTTGGATAGATTTGCCTGAGCCAGTAGTAAGCCGCTCCGTGACATCACAATGATGTCACAGAACTGGTTCTGTCAGTACAGGTCCGTGGACACGCCATCTTTTAAATGATTTATTATTATTATTTTTATTTTAGAAATATTTTCTGGGTTTTTTTCTTTTGTTTTTTATTTTTGGATTTTACATGAGCCATGTTCACATGGCATGGGAGAAGCAAACCGGCAGCAAGGTAAGTTAGAACTTATCCCTGAAACAAAGTAATATATTTTTTCCATTATCTGTGTCTTATATCTTAAAAGGTATATTACAGAGAGTAAAAAAGTTTTACCTCTCAAATATTTACCCTGTAGTGCTAGCCTTCTGATTTATTGTTGCAGTTTTCCTAGATGGTTTTGTCAGCTGCTCATTTTTCAACAAAGGTACTCAATTGTCTTGTTTTTTCCTCCCCTTTTTCTTGCGTTTGTTGTAAAGAGAAAAGAAAGGCTATAAGATTTTACGAGATTTTAAAGGTGTTCAAATATAATGCTTGTCAAAACTTGATTATCTATCTGCCACTTATTTTTTTTTCTGTTAAAGAGGAACATGAGTTATATATGAATGTCTGATCTTGTTATATATCTAGGCAGTTCAGTCATAGAGATTACATTACAACACCCCCCCACTTTCAGCCATCTGTTGATTTATAGAAACTTGTTATTGGAAACTTGTTTATGGAAACACTTATTATTGCCACCTGCAGTTTAAAATCATATAGTCCTGTGGGGGGGTCTCTAACATAATTTATATAATGTGGGAAGCAGCCATTAAATAATTTTGGTTGCCATCAAGTGGAGCATTTTTGCTATTGAAATGATACACTTTTATTCGATAAATCTCCAAAATATTTATTCTAGATACTATACTTAACATTATTTAGTCTAGATACTATAGTTAAGAACAGAAACATTATTTTTAGAATTACTATATTTTCTGTAGGTGTTTCTTAGGTTCCCTGTATAGAGAGACATCAAATACAATTGCCTTGTGCAATGATCATTTGAAATTATGATGGTGCTGAAAAAATAACTTTTTGACCAAGATATGCATTTACGACCGTTGCGGTCAGTGTATCCCATTCAGTGACATGTTTACCATTACAATGAGTCTATATGCATTGACCTGACTGACTTTTCTACCACCACACTATTAGTGAGTTGCTACTGGCTTTACAACTGGTTTGTGGAGAGTGTGCTTCGCTATGCATGCATATGCAGTTCCCCGGAAATAGAACTTCTGTTTTGCAAACTAGGCAAGGAGCAAGAAAAACAGCTGCAAGTGGCAACTCAATCTGCCATTCATGATCACCTTGGCTTTGGAAGCAGAGATAAATGTCAGTATAACCCAGGGGTGCGTGTGGTGGCCCATTTTCATGAATACAGAGACCTGGTTCGCTCTCGGCTTGGATTCAGAGCTGACGGTTCGGGTAAATCAGTCCGAACTGGTAGCAACCCACCACTGCACCACACTCATTGCAGAGTGGAGAGTTTGCCTCCTTAGGTGCAATTTCTTCTGCACCTGACCCACTTTTTTGTCTTCCAATCCTCTCCCTTCTTCCTTACAGAGCAGAGAGATTAGACAGGAAGGGATTACAAGAGAGTAGCCGGGCACACAATGAGAAATAACCACCAAAAGGAATACACTACCATGTCGGAGTCTGAAAGAGAGAAAGAGAGAGAGAACAAAGGTAGAAAAAAACCTTCCTCCATTACATTTTAGCTTCACAGGAAATGGGAGTGGAGCTGCTGACTGAGAGTTGGGTGTCTGAGTGAAAAAACAAAGGAGAAAGATAGCGGCCCACATGCCTAAATGCATGCAAATCATAGTTTAATGTTTCCAAATGTAAAATAATGCACTTGGGGAAAAGGAATCCTCAATCTGAGTATTGTATCGGCAGTTCTGTGTTAGCAAATACTTCAGAAGAAAAGGATTTAGGGGTAGTGATTTCTGATAGTCTCAAAATGGGGGAACAGTGCAGTCAGGCGGTAGGGAAAGCAAGTAGGATGCTTGGCTGCATAGCTAGAGATATAACAAGCAGGAAGAGGGAGATTGTGATCCCGCTATATAGAATGCTGGTGAGACCACATTTGGAATACTGTGTTCAGTTCTGGAGACCTCACCTACAAAAAGATATTGACAAAATTGAACGGGTCCAAAGACGGGCTACAAGAATGGTGGAAGGTCTTAAGCATAAAACGTATCAGGAAAGACTTAATGAACTCAATCTGTATAGTCTGGAGGACAGAAGGAAAAGGGGGGACATGATCGAAACATTTAAATATATTAAAGGGTTAAATAAGGTCCAGGAGGGAAGTGTTTTTAATAGGAAAGTGAACACAAGGACAAGGGGACACAATCTGAAGTTAGTTGGGGGAAAGATCAAAAGCAACATGAGAAAATATTATTTTACTGAAAGAGTAGTAGATCCTTGGAACAAACTTCCAGCAGACGTGGTAGATAAATCCACAGTAACTGAATTTAAACATGCCTGGGATAAACATATATCCATCCTAAGATAAAATACAGAAAATAGTATAAGGGCAGACTAGATGGACCATGAGGTCTTTTTCTGCCGTCAGACTTCTATGTTTCTATGTTTCTATATAACTATAAACAAAAATAGTAATAATATATTCAAGATTAGTGCGCTTGAAATTGTGATTTTATTTTATTTCAAAATGACTGGCTTAGTTCAGTGTAATACCTGTTTTACAGCTGTGTTTCAAAGTACTCTTTTCAAATTTGGATGCTGTCCTCTTTGTAAACAAATTACTGGTCTACGTGGACATATTACCTATCTAGAATCTCTAATCTGTGCTCTCCAAGCAGAAATTAGGTGTGCAATTCAGCCATTCCATTCTATTTAGCTGCCATACTTAATATTAAGCAGCCTCCTCTACCACAAAGATTCTGCAGAAGGGCAGTGTGGACAACTGTGGGATCTGGAAGGGTGAGAGCTATGAAACATAAACACAAAGCTTTTGCTGTGTCCCAGCGTAACAGATATAGTGCCAAGGTAGTTATGGTAATGATAACTCAAATAAGCAGGGAATTGTTGTCTGAGATGATTTTGGAAAGGGGAAAGTGTGAATCAGGTATTATACAACAGTCACACAAGAGTAGCAAGTTATCCCAAAAAGAGAAGCCACCTTCTGGTTGGTGATTCAATTATGAGGCATATAAAGTAGAGAAGCATATGGAGGTTTTGAAAGGTCAGGTATCTGCCAGGTGAGGTGTATTCTTAAGATAGTCTGAAGTGGTATAGGGTTTCCTGCCTAAGCAGGGGGTTGGACTAGAAGACCTCCAAGGTTCCATCCAATTCTTCTTCTTCTTCTTCTTCTTCTTCTTCTTCTTCTTCTTCTTCTTCTTCTTCTTCTTCTTCTTCTTCTTCTTCTTCTTCTTCTTCTTCTTCTTCTTCTTCTAGTTGTTGTTAGGCAAAAAGTCAGTGCTAGAGTATTTCTTGTGATGTGCATTCCCCATTGTTTGCCTGCTTCCTCTCTTTCTCAAATTATGAATCTAAACGTAATTTCCCTACTTGCTAATTATCCAGGCACTATTGTGAGCCTTCCAAAAGGGTAGGGGAATGGGGAAAAGGAAAGCTCATTATGTTTGGCTTCCCAGAAATTTCTTAATGTTTTCCCAGCAAACCTAGGAATCCCTTAGATACTGGGAACTTGTAAGATGGTTTTATTACGTATTAAATTGTTAATACTCTCATGGTCTTATTTATTTGCATGTTTCTCTTCTTTTAAAAAAGTTATTTAAGAAGTGTTTTATTGCTTGCTTTATTATACTGTATGTCATCCATAGCCTCATTTGTGAAATGGGTGACTATATTAAATAAATAAAATAAATGTTTAGTCTAATATCTTTTGGGGGGCTGTTTTGAAAAAATTGAAATTAATAAAAAAATGTAGCTGCTATAAATCTACAATAAAAATAATTGGACTTTGTAACAACAAATCTGCTATATGTTCACCAAAATTTGCTGATTAAATTTTAATGTAGCTAGTTCAGTACTGTAAATTATAGATAATTTACTAATGATCTCTTCATATCCTTTTGCCCAACTTGGTGCCGTCCAAATATGGTTACACTTCCTCATTGGCATTGCTCAAACAGGCTGGAGACTCTAAATTGTAATCCTAATTGCTTTAACATTTGTAAGGCATAAAGAGGACACTAGATTGAGTAAGATGGTATCTGAATGTAGGGTTATTGTTCTGATGGATAAAGGCTGGCAGCTTATATTTTGTGAATATACAGATTTTCTACATATTGTAGAAACTTAACCAAGGTCTGTGAAAAGCATGTCAAAGCATGTCAAGAACTTTTGTCATTTCTGAATGTCAAGTAGTATGATTAAATGGGATTTAAATTAGATGGGCATAATAGTATGTGTGTTCTTTTTGCAGCAGAGATTCAAATCCTGCAGAACCCACTTTCTTTCTGTGTCTGCATAAGACACAAAAATAGCTTTTATTTCATTAAATATATAAATATCCTATCCAAGAATAGTATTCCATAAACAACACTAAACAGCTTGTGTTATGAAGCCTACATGCAGTGGGATAGAAGAAATATATCTTCTATCCACTTCCTTACTATTTATTTTATTGAAGTTTACATGTTGCATTAAGAAACCATCTGTTGTCCATATTCTTGGATGGAATTTCGCTTGCATCTTTTCCCCAGAAATTAAAATACATGGTATTTTTAATACATGCTAGAATACAAATTTGGAGAAAGCTAAATTGACTATGGCAATTAGGGGAAGGTTTTTTAATATAAATTTATGTTCTACATATTGGCCCCCCTGACCAATAAATGGTGTGATGCATGGTGTGACGGGATTGTCTGATTGGGTAATATATAGGGTTTTTAGCTGTAGTTTTTTAATGTATTAGATTTGTTTTGTATGCTTTGCTTGTATGTTTATTCTGTGAGCCGCCCCGAGTTTTCGGAGAAGGGCGGAATACAAATCTAATTAATAATAATAATAATAATAATAATAATAATAATAATAGCATCTGAAAGTTTTAAGATGATATATAAATAAGATTTTTGGAGTTTAGGCATTTAGGATTCTGATTATATTGAAGATATATGCTAATATTTTAAAGAGAACAAATTATTCTTGCTTTTATCAAATGCTTATACTTTTACAATGTTAGTTTTCTGTTTCTCGACAGCATGACAAAGGTGGGATCTCATTACAGCGTAGATTAATGGACTGCTATTATAATAATATATATAATATGTACTAATGTGTTCCATTGATTGCTAAATATTAAAATCTATGAGATATTAATATTGAGAGAGTCCCAAATTATGAGTATCATGATATACCTTAGTATAACCTGAAGTTGCTCCTAAGGCATATTAGATTTTATTTTTGTACAGTTATGTAAGGATCTTGGTACACCGAAAGCCTATCAGAATTAAAGTTGCATAATTTTATAGATGAATGTTGAGCAGACATCTCTCCAGAACCAGGCAAAATGCTTCCTAAAGAGTTTAGGTTTAGGTTTAGCTTCACATCACTACAAATCAACTTTAGAACAATTGTGGGCCTTCATAATTAGCAGGAAAGAGACTCCATCAGCCTGAGGTTTATCTTAAGGACAAGTTGTTTATCTAATAATGCCATTTTATTGTGTTGGATTGAGGTACAACGTATCCTACATACAGTATTTTATGATGGCATTGATAGCTCTACATTAATAGGCTTGCAGTAGCATGTGATAATAAGGACATTGGAGACAGCTGTAAGGCACTTAGATTTATTTCTATGTGTGTGAATGGTAGGAAGAAGAGAACCATTCTCTCAGCTCCATTAATCTTACTAGTCAGTGTTGACAGATCTGTTTTTCTGAAGTGGTTAGACGTGCCCCTTGGATTGTTTCTTGTCCTCATACATATTGAGCTGGTAAAGCTTAAAGAGACTAACTATACAAATCCTACAAAGTGAAAATCAATATTAGAAAGGTAGACATTCCCCAAAGTTTTGTTTTGTTGATGAAACTTTAATGGACATCGTCTTTTCACATCAATAGCAGATAGCTTTAAATAACTGAACCAGCATTCAATTATTTTCTCCAGAGCTATGATAATCTACATTCTCTTAGCATAAAAATGGATGAATGGAAATTCTGGACTCCAGACTCGTAAAAAGTAGCTTTCAAAAGATTGTTAATTTTTAATCTTAGTATTTTGACACCTCAACTTATTATATATTCATTCATTCATTCATTCATTCATTCATTCATTCATCCATCCATCCATCCATCCATCCATCCATCCATCCATCCATCCATCCATCCATCCATCCATCCATCCATCCATCCATCCATCCATCCATCCATCCATGCATGCATGCATGCATGCATTCATTCATTCATTCATTCATTCATTCATTCGAGTTGAAAGGGACCTTGCAGGTCATCAAGTCCAACCTCCTGCTTAAGCAGGAAATCCTACAGCACCCCAGCCAAATGACAGTCCAATCTCCTCTTGAAAATGTCCAAAGTTGGGGAGTTAACAACCTCCACTGGCAGGCCATTCCACTGGTTGATCACTCTGACCGTCAGGAAGTTCTTCCTTATATCTAGGTTGAATCTCTCCTTGGTCAGCTTCCAACTGTTGTTCCTCATCTGGCCCTCTGGTGCCCTGGAAAACAGTGTGACCCCCTCCTCTCTGTGACAACCCCTCAAGTACCTGTAGACTGCTATCATGTCCCCACTGGCCCTTCTTTTCACTAGGCTATCCATGCCCAGTTCCAGCAATCTCTCTTCATAAGCCTTGGTTTCTAGTTCCCTAATCATTTTGGTTGCTCTTTGCTGCACCTTCTCCAGAGTTTCTGTCTCTTTTGAAGCGTGGTGACCAGAACTGAATGTAGTACTCCAGATGTGGTCTGACCAGGGCGTTATAGAGTGGTATTAATACCTCTCTGGTCTTGGAGCATATCCCTCTGTTAATACAGTTTAGGATTGTGTTGGCCTTTTTAGCCGCTGCTGGACATTGCTGGCTCATATTTAGTTGATTATCCACCAAGACTCTGAGATCCCTTTCACAGTCACTATTGCTAAGTAGGGTTCCTCCCTGACTGTATGCGTGTCTAGAGGTTTTTTTAACCTAGGTGAAGGGCTTTACTCTTCTTGACGTTGAACATCATTTTGTTAGTTTGGGCCCTCAGCATTAATCTATCTAGATCTTTCTGTATTTTGAGCCTATCCTCTAGGGTGTTGGCTATCCCCGCCAGCTTGGTGTCATCTGCAAATTTGATTAGTTCCCCCTCTATTCCCTCATCTATGTCATTGATTAAAATGTCGATGAGCACAGGGTCCAGGACAGAATCCTGTGCTACCCCACTGCCTAACTTTTTCCGTGTGGATTTGGAGCCATTCAGGACAACTCATTGGGTGTGGTTGGTCAGCCAACTGTTTATCCATCTGCATGTGTTGTAGTCTACACTGTTATTTTTCTAACTTGTGTATTAGGAGATTGTGATCTACTTTATCAAAAGCTTTGCTGAAGTCCAAGTATATGAGGTCAACTACGTTGCGTTGGTCTACTGATTTGGTGATGGTGCTGAAAAATGATATGAGATTGTTTTGGCATGATTTGTTTCTGACAAACCCATGTTGGCTGTTGGATATAATCTTGTTTATTTCTAGGTGGTGGCAAAGTTGTTTTTTGATTATTTTCTCCAGTATTTTTCCAAGTATAGAAGTCAGTTTGATTGGTCTGTAGCTACCTGGGTCAGTCTTTTTACCTTTTTTTGTGGATGGTACTACATCAGCTCATTTCTAGTCTTCCAGTAGATCTCCTGTGGTCCAGGATTTTTGGTAGATGAGGAGAAGTGGTTCTGCGATGGTGTCTGCCAGTTCATTTAGGACTCTGGGGTGTAGTCCATCTGCTCCTGGCAATTTGTACTCGTTGAGCTCCCACAAGTAGTCCCTTATTGTGTTTTTATTCATGTTGAGTTCAGTTCCGGGGCTGTTTATTGCAGTTGAGTTGCAGGTTGGTTGGTTGGTGGTTCCTTTTTGTGTGAAGAATGATGCAAAATAGGCGTTAAGCAGCTGTGCTTTATCTCTGTTGTCTGTGATATCTTTACCGTCTTCATTTTTAGTGTAGTTTGACTGTTTCCTTGATTTTCTTCTTGTTGTTTATGTGCTGGAAGAAGCTTTTTTTTGTTATCATTGACTTTCATTGCTAGGTATTGTTCATGTTGTGCCTTTGATGTTCTTATTTTTTGTTTGCAGATTCTTGCTGTTTGTTGAAATTCCACCTTGGTTATGTGTCCTTCTTTCCATTTTTTGTATTTGGCTTTTTAAACTTTTAGGTAGTCTGTGAGGACTTTGTTTAGCCATGCTGGTTTCTTTTTAGTTTTCCTGTTTTTCTTTTTCATGGGGATTGTATTGTGTTGGGCATCTATGATTGTGTTTTTGAGGGCCTCCCAGGCTAACTGTGTGGATTTAACCTTTAGAACTTCCTTCCAGGGGATATTTTCTAAGTTGTCTCTGAGCTTATTGAAGTTTCCTGAAGTATGGGACTAAAGGGTTCAGAAGTTAGTGATTGTATTATATTGAATTTTAGGATGACATGGTCACTCTCACCCAACGTCCCTTATACTTCGATCCCTCTATCACATCTTACCTGTTTTAGGTCTAGTATTGCAGTCCTTCTGGTTACTGTTTCCACTTTTGGGGCTAGAAAGATATCTGTGAGACTGGTGAGAAATCTATTAGACTTTCCGTTTGGTGCTGAGTTGGTTTTCCAGTTGATGTCGGGGTAGTTAAAGTCCCCCATTATTGTTGCATTGTGCTTATTGCATATTTCTGTTAGTTGGCTTGTAAAGAGCTTGTCCATTGTATCAGTTTCGTTTGGTGGCCTGAAGTATACTCCTATTGTAGTGTTGCACTTTTTTCTTTTATGTCAGCCCATATGCTTTCTAGGGGGTTTTCTTCTTTGGTTGGATATAGCTCTGTGACAGTGTGGTGGTCTTTTATGTATAGTGCAACTCCACCTCCTTTCTTGTTTGATCTATTTTGCTTGAAGAGGTTGTAACCATGTTCTAGTCATGTGTTTCATCCCACCAGGTTTCTGTTATTCACATTAGATTGTATTCACTCTCGTGCATTAGCAATTCCAGTTCATCCTGTTTGTTCCCCAGGCTTTGTGCATTTGTGTACAGGCATTTTAGTTGTTTGTGTCTGATTCTGGGTGGACATTTTTTATCCTCTGATTTATTTGTAGGATTGATTTTTTCTCCTTCCTTATTTTGTTCGTTGTTCAGTCTCATAGTCTGGTCACCCACCCCTCTTGGATCTAGTTTAAAACCCTCTTGATAAGATGGGCTGGTCGATTTCCTAGGAGGTTCTTCCCAGCTCTGATGAGGTGTAGCCCATCTCTTGCTAGAAGCCCTTCTTGGCGACACCATCTCCTTAGCCAGTATTTTATGTGTGGGATTTTGTGTTCTCTGGCTGGATGTCGTCCTCTTGTGGGTAGAATGGAAGAAAAAACAACCTGTGCACCTATATTTTTGACTGTGTTGCCCAAGTGGTCATATGGATTTGGTTTGTATTAGTATCATTAATTGAGGTATTTCTTTTATTTTCAGTATAAATATTTAAAAACTTTACCCACATTTAAGCATAAAAAGAAGGTAGATTTTTTAATGAAATAAATTATTATTTTGAATTTAAATTTCATTTTAGCACTCATTTGGAATAATCAGATTTCCTTCCTTTCTTTAAATAATAGGCACGAGACAGAATTTTGTGTGTTAAACATTGGGATGCCAAATGTTTAGCACAGGTGGACTTACTGACTGTTGTACAAACTCCTGGTCAGTTGGAGGATGGTGAAGAGCCTGAGGACTCTGAGTGTTTATGTATTAGTGGTGGGCCTTGGGTTACAGGTATTAGAACAGATGGGAGGCCAGCCACAGGATGTTGCTATGAGCCTAGAATCTAGTGAGGAAGAGACAGACATTCGCTGGGTTAATCCTCAATTCAGAAGGGTCCAAAAACGCAAGGAACAGGTGTTAGGAAAAAGATATTAAGGAGAGGAATGGGTTAAATACTGGAGTGATGTATTAGTTACGTCAGGAGGCCAGTGGGGAAGAAGGGCGGAGTGTCAATGTTGTAGTTCTAAGATGAAATGTGTTTCAGTTTGGCTCCGGAGTGAGTAAGTTTATTCTGTGTTATATTGCAGTCATTCCTGCTGTTTTTGAATCATGCTGTAAATACATGAATTTCAGGAGATGGGAGGAGGCATGAAAGAATGTATGTGGAATGTAATTAAGAGAGATAACGGGAGAAAGGAATGTACCAGTCTGTATTGAATTTTTGAATACGGAAGCGAAGAGAATAAAAATGGAGTTTCTTTGTTTATGAAATACTGCATTCAGTAAGGGTTATTTTTAATAACTGAAGTTCTACCAGAAACCAGAACACTGACCACTTACTGATATATCATTGCCGCTTGCAACCTTTACAGCTGGTTTCTGACAAAGTCAATGAGGATGCTGGCAGAGGTCACAAGTCATGGTCACATGATATCACACTTAATGATTCACAGAGATTCACATCATTGACTGTTGTTGGAATTGACAAACTGATATATGTTGAATGTGATCATGTGACATTTATGATCATATTGGTTAGTGAAGGAATTCTCAGTCTCAAATGTGGTGAGAACTAAGCGTAGTGTTACATAGATGAGATACGGCTACTTTTGAATTACTTTTGAATGTACCTTGAATCCACTTGATTGCTGACATACTATTGGATATTTCCTAATGGGGCACTTAATCATAATTTTAGAGTTAACTGCTCACAGTCAATTATTCAACTTCATTAAATAATATTCTGTGACATAAGCTATATGTCAATCTACAATTTTTCTGGCACTCCCTGCAATCATAACTCCATAAATTGTTTCTGTATGAACTGTTCCTTTATTTGCTGCAGTAGAATAATATGTTATAGTCGATCAACCATTTTATCTTTGATTTTCTATAACTGTTAAATAAATGATGAACACTTATACCAGGGGTGGGTTCTAACTTACCTTTCTATACTTTTCTAATTTTCTATAACTGTTAAATAAGTGATGAACACTTACACCAGGGGTGGGTTCTAACTTACCTTGCTGCTGTTTTGCTTCCTCCAAAGCCGCATGGGTGCAGTGGCAAAAAAATTTAAAAAATTCAAAAAAAGCTGAAAACAAGATGGTGATGCATTTGCAGTGCCAGAAGATTGGCTTCTACGCATATGATGGTGACATTCATGGACCATCACCGACTGTACTGGTTCCATGACATTATCAGGACGTCATCAATGTTTTCTGACCAGGAAAAACCCACCTCTGACTTATACCTATTATTGAAAATGCCCATTCTCAATGTTTCTAAAAAAGAATTCATCCAAAACAACAAACTTTAAAGTTATTTGTGCCTATAAAATATAAAATATTCATTTAAAAAAATGTAAATATCTAAAAGAGCACTATTTCTGTTTTCGATTAGCATTCAAACTAGACTGTTACGATGGAAATAACATTTTTAAAATCTATACATTCAGTACCTCTTTTAAATTAAAATACTCCATATGTCTGTATTTGGAATGGAATTTCTTCCTTTTCAATGGAATAGAACTAAATGTATTTAGTTATTACAGTATTTGGTTTTTTGAAAGTAACTTGCATATATCTCCTTGTTTCATTATCTCCCATTCTCATTGTTATGCCACCCTGTATTGTCTTCTATGAGAACTATACTTAACAAATCTCCCTTTCCCAAACAATGTTTCCTTTTGTCCTCATGTTTCATTTAAAATCTATACCCTTTTGATTAATTTTACATCAAGACATATTTCAAAATAACTTCACCCTCCTTTCTTCTCTATTGCTGACACAGGATGATAAAATGGAGGTCATGCATTCCATTCCAGAATTTTAGATCCCTGTCATCTGCTTCTATATATTTCCTCTTGCCCATAATAGCTCTAAAACATTTCCCTCATAGTTATATGCTCTCATCTATGTATATACAGACATATTTGTTGATTCAGCTCTGAGTCAATTGTCAATACCCTCAACAATTTCAAGAGCTCCACATAATACATTAGCTAATTCAGTTTATCTGAATTCTTTGGTGGTCTCTCCCCCCCAGATGTAGTTGATCCATTTTTTTCTGAGAAAAAAATCAAGGTATATTTTGTTTCAGCTCTAAGGATCTCATTGTACTTGCAGTAGCCCTCACAATAGTCATGATTTACTGCCAGTAATATTGTCGGCTGCCCAAGGGAGATGAAGTCAGGGAATCAACTTCACAGGAACACTAAAACTGCAATTCCTTCTCCTTTTATACTCCAGTAAATTAGGAGAGCACCTGCTGAACTGTTTCCAAATGTAATCTTATCTCTATATTAAAAAATGTTTCAGCCTCTTTTGCCTAGGTTTTTGCATACAATATTTCACAGTATGAGCCCTGGTGGTACAGTGCTTAGAATGCAGTATTGCTGGTTAACTCTGCCCACAGCCTGGAGTTTGATCCTGACAGTGTTCAAGTTGACACGGCCTTCCATCCTTCCAATATGAGTCTTCGGAGAGGGGCGGCATACAAATCTAATAAATTGAATTGAATTGAATTGAATGAGTAAAATGAGAACCAAGACTGTTTGGGCAATACTGTATGTTGACATTGTAACTGCTAAGAGAGTGCTGTAAAACACTACAGGGTAGCATATAAGCCTAAGTACTATTGCTATTTCTATCAAGGTCATCTTCCTTACTTTTGGCAAGTACATATGAGATATGTTTTATTAATGAATGTGATTACATAGGTTAACATATTCTAATAGAAATTCATTTTATTCCAAGTTAGAGGCAGATTTATTACTGCTGTCGAGGAAGTAGAAAAAGATCAGCTAGAAAAATATTGATGCAATAATGAATTACAAATAATAGACAAGGACCTTTGCTTAAATGTAATAAGATATACATTTATGGCTTGTTTGGAGGAATTTGAACTTGCGAAAAGTGCATTCTTCCTGATAAGAACAGAACAGGAAAATATGAACTGTGAATAATTTATGAAAACAATGAAATATTTCTAATTCAAATTTAGCAAACTTGGCATCAATGTTATTTTGAATTAATACCATTGGACTTGATGATTTGAGATTTCACATTAATTTACAGTCAAAGTGTTATGAAAACCTTTTGCAAACATCAGAAATGTTTTATATAGGTACTTAAATTGTGTGTTGAGGAAGAGGAAATAAATATTTTTATTTTTATACAGGATGCTTATTTAGTTGATTGGATTTACTGTAGGTTAATATTGTTTGTCTCAGTCAGTCAGTATCAGAGATTTCAGCATCATAATCTAGTACTTTGTGAAATAGCTACCCACTGATATGACATTTTCATACTGCAATTCCATACTGTTATTGAAAAATAGGTGCTATTAAATTAAGTGGTATTTATATTTGAACAGATGTATATAAGATTAAATCTATGGTTATGTGTCCCATGAGAACTTTTGGGGTAGTTTTTTAATGTAACTGCCAATATAATAATTCACGAGCACACAATAGATACAAATTTAAGGTAAACCACTCCAAACTAGATTGCAGAAAATATGACTTCAGCAATACAGTGGTCAATGCCTGGAATGCATTACCTGACTCTGTGGTTACTTCTCCAAATCTCCAAAACTTTATCCTTAGACTGTCTACTGTTGACTTCCCCCCATTCCTAAGAGTTCTGTATGGGGTGTGCATAAGCACACCAACCTGCCTACCGTCCATATCCCACTGTCCCCATTTATTTGTATTTTTATCCTGTATTCAATTCATAATCATGTTTATACTTATATTGCTGTCTTATACATGTTTGACAAAGAAAGAAAGAAAGAAAGAAAGAAAGAAAGAAAGAAAGAAAGAAAGAAGAAGAAAAATAATTAATCAACAAAACTGGGGAATGGGCTGAATTTCATATTTATATGAAATTAGTTATATATAGTTATATTTATATACATAATTTGAATAACATTGGTTACAATACTGAGCTACAGTATCTAATCCTTTATTACTTTATGAAAGCTATGCATTTATCCTTCCCTGTATTTCCTTTTTTAAATCAATTCCACACTCATAAAAGTACTCTTTTCTCTTGAATGCTAAATATTATTTTGTGTCATTGGATACTGGAACTTAGGAAAAATATTGAAATAACTATATTTCTACAAAATCCAACCTTCTACAAAATACATGTCCATGGGGACATGTCTATTGAAAAGCCTTAGCTAGCCTTGGTAGATATGGTTTTAATCAGTGGTCGACTGCACATTATTTAACAACCAGTTTTCTGGCCTAATGACTGGTTGGGTGAGCATGTGGCTGAGTGGGCATGGCCAACTCGGTTTCATTTACGTGGAGAGGCGCTTGCCTCGCCTACCCTCTCAGGACCTTGGGGATGCTGCAATGGTTGTAAGTGTGAAAAATGGTCTCATAACTCACTTTTTTAATGCCATTGCATCTTTGAATGATCACTAAATGTTGTAAATTAAGGATTACCTGTACAAAAATACAAAATCTTTGCTTGCAGGAAGATTAGAAAGGGAGGATACACTAAACACTGAATACCTTCCTTTTCCTCAGCAATACCTACAACCCAAAGTTACAAATCAGGCAGGTTGCCAGAGCACATTGCGGAATTAAAATAGTTAAAATACAAGGATAACTACCAGCAGCCAAGTTACTCTTGCTGATAAAGTGAAACCCTTCAGCAGAAAGGTCATTTAAGCTCTCCAGAATGTGGGTGGGCATATTTGAGCTACAAAATGCTGAGTTAAGGAGACAAATTGACAAATTAACATCTTGAGTAAGGGTTAATCCCATCCTGCTTTTGTTTAGACCTTGCTGCAGAGAGTTTTTGCTATCTCATAAGTGCTGACATCTTCTGTGGGCTATTAAGGAAGTTGTGAGATGCTTTCTCCCTCTTCATTTTTTGACTTCCAGTGGGCCTGGTAGGCCTATTGTTTGCCCTCCCCAGGCTCCAGAGGATTTCATGGAGCTTGGGGATGGCAAAAATGCCCTCTCATGCCCCCCTTGAGGTCCTCCGGAGGCCCAAAAGACCCTACCAGAGCCTCCGTGAGAGCTTGAAATCAGCTGTGGTTGCCCACATGTTTGCTGGAGCTGAGTTAGGGCAGCAGCTTGTGTGCCAGCAGGTATGGCTTCGTGTGCCATCTGTGGCACATGTGCCATAGGTTCGCCATCACAGATCTAAGCAGTCACCTATTTGAAGATTACTATTTTCATATAAAATAAATGATATCTAATGCTATAAATTAGCCTTGACATTTATTCATCATGCTCTATTTGTGAGAACTCCGATATCTTTAGCCTGCTTTATTCTGTACCCATAGCTGATGTTTGCACAATTTATTTGAGGCAAATATATTGTATACTCCTATGATACTTTTCTGGATATTTTATATTATTTAGCACTTTAGTTGTTTCTTGAATGAAAGACGATTTCTTTTGGCTCAGTAAGAGCCTTAGAAACATTCATATGTGAGTATAAATAAAGCACAAAATGCAGCTGGTGAGCATGCCAGTGATAAAGGAAGCTTTGAGAAACCTGTTTTTAGTTTGCTCTGAATCCCTACAGTCTCTCAGCACCTAACACTGGATCTATTGTAAGGTTTGATTCCCCCTCCACTTTCTTAGAAGCAGGGCAGCTTCTCGCTTAGCCAAAGCTTCGTAATGGCAGATGTGATCCAAGTATGACTCAAAAGTTGAAATGTTTGAAAATCTCTTTTTGATTATTGTCTTTGGTGTAGATGAAAGTGAACACTGCTAGTGCATTCTAATATAACTATTACAGCATACCAGAAGGTGCTTGGGGTGCGGTGACATCTCACGTAGCTTAAAATACTGAAACAAAACATCCTGTTTCAAAAGTTATGGAATACTGGTGCAGGTACAAATATGCAAGCAATGGCTTGTAATATTTTGCATATTTTGCTAATTCATTTATGGAATTACATTTATTTCTTACTTTAGCTGAAACCTAAAATATTCAATAAATAGGAGGTAGGGGGTGGAGGGGAGTTTAGAATATATAGCAATAGATGGTCATTTTTTAATTTGAGTTTTAGGAACACAATCTGCCTACCCCATGAGATCTGGAAGGAAATAAAAGCAAAAACAAATCTCATCTCTGTTTTTATTCACCCTTTTTATGTTTTAGAAGATCAGTTCGCTTCTATTGTTTTCAAGCAACAAGGTTTATCCTATTTGGGAATGCAAATTTTGTGGTATGATAAAATGGACACATTATCTCAAGGATTATTAGTGCTTAAGCTCCAGTTATTAGATAACATAGTGGCCTGGGATTGAATTGGCTCTCTCCAACCTGCGAGTAGATCCTGATAGAAAGGAGGTGGAAAAATATGTAGCTCTTGGCAAAATCCTCATGTCTGCAAGGAAATTATTTTATTTCCACTTATTTAGTTTCTTTATTGAGGAAGCAAGATTATCAAACATCATTAGTTGGACTTTAGTTGGTCCAGGATCCTGTGATCATACCTTGCTGGATCAAATTAAATATATGTGTCTTTATTATATTAAATATTTGTGGGCCATCTGGAGGACCCTTCTAGATATATTTATGATATCAGTCTGAAATTGGCAGTGCCATTGCATAGTCCCGTAACATCATAGCACTTCCAGCATTCTTTACACGCTGAGATGATTCATTTAAGAAGATAATCATCTGAGCAATTTTAGCAACCGGAGAAAGGCAGCAAAACAAATTAGTAGGGGTATGTTTGATGACAGTTTCCTCATTCTGACTCCTGATACTCTTGTTGCCATTTGTTACTGAAACCAAGAACCAAGACCACAAAAAAAAAAGTTTTCATTGGATGGCACTCAAAGTGAAGAACTGAGATTAAAACTGTGCAAGAGAGTTATATCACTTGGATGCAGTGGCACATGCCTCAAATTTACGAGTCTAAATTAATTTGGTAGAGCAACTTTTGGAAGGATCATAGATAGTTTTTCCAAAACCAGTAATCTTTTTTTAAAATAATTTTTTAAAATTTATTTTTATAATAACAATATAACAGGAAAACATTCACACAACACATAACGGTGTGCTCAATGCTCAAAGAGCCCACCACCAAACAACATTCATACCCCTTCACCAAAATGAGGGCATATTTTCTATATACCATTTTAACTTAAGAGCAGTATATCTATTTACATATTATAAAGTAATTCTAATTTCAGAACACAGAGAAAGAGGTGAGAAAACTAGTGCTCTTTTACAGTTTGTATTTTTGAATTCAAGGAGGAGGGGCAGATACTACTGTCTGTAAGGGACAATTTTATTGGCTGATTGTGTATTAGAACAGACCACTCACACATTAGGCTGGAGTGGGACTAGACTGGGAAGTATAAAAAGGTGGGAAAAAGCCATTTTAAATTGCACTTTCAGAACACAGAGAAAGAGGTGAGAAAACTAGTGGCCTGCGCGCCTGGCGGCGCGTGAATCATATAACTATAAACCAAAATCAGCAAAGTTTGGTAGCAATAGGGGTTGATTTTCTTGCTAAGTGCTTGTATTTTAATACATTGTTAAGATGACTGGCTTGGTGCAGTGTAACACTTGTTTGGCTGTTGTGTTCCGTAGAACATTGTGGAACTTGGGGTGCTGCTCTCTTTGCATAAGGACATCTAGTTTATATGGCGAGATCTCTAGACTGCAGACCTTAGTGTGTAACTTGCAGGCAGAAGTGGAAAGATTGTCCCAACCACGCGCTGTAATGCAGCCATATGTGCAGCCTCCACTTCCACAGCGCCCCCCGAGGAGGAGGGCTGTGTGGACAACTGTTGGTTCAGGAAGATTACGTGCAGTTGAGCAAAAACATAGCAATTTTGGTCTTTCTGTATCCAATTCCTATAATGTTCTTGCGGATTTAAATAGTAAGGATGTTGTAGGTATTAGCAATGCCCCTCAGGTGGAGAATGAGGGGATGTTCAAAGGAGAAGTTGTTGTAAATGTCACCAAACCATCAAGTGCAGTTAGTAGAAATAAAAAGACACATTTTCTTGTGGGTGACTCGATTGTTAGAGGTGTTGATTTGGGACAGAGTAAGGATGTGGTGAAGGTGTCTACCAGGAGCCACTGCCAGCAGGGACAGGAGGTGGATTACAAACATTGTCAAGGCTGTGAGTAAAGGTAATAACGTTGATGTGGTGGTGCATCTTGGCACAAATGATTTGTCCCAGAGAAATGTTAATGTAGTAAAAAGAGATTTTCAATGTCTAAGTGTGGAGCTGGGTAAAATAACTGATTCAGTGACTTTCTTAGAGGTGTTACCAGTTTGTGGCCAGGAGGATAAAACAACTTGTATCAGAGAGTTTAATGTGTGGTTAAGGCAGTGGTGTAAAGCTGAAGGTTTTGGCTATGTAAGTCATGATGTCAGTAGGTGGTCTAATAGGAAGTTGTTTAAGAGGGATGGTTTGCATCCATCATACAGAGGTACCCAGGTGCTCGGTGAGGAATTCAGAACTTTTTTGGACAGGCATTTAAACTAGGTAAAGGGGACAGAGATGTAACTGATGTGGATGATTTCTGTCCCCGACCAATGAGGATAAATCAGTTTCTGGAAACTTATGAAAAGGGAGCTGTAAATAAAATAGATGTAGTTGTTGATGATAAGGGGCAAACTAATAATGAAAATAATGTTCTTTGGGTAATGTGCACGAATGCTCGAAGCTTGAGCAACAAGCTCTGTGAGTTAATGGCCATAATATCTAGAGATAATTTGGATCTGGTTGCCACAACTGAGACATGGTTTAAGGATTCTAATGAATGGGAAATATCCATACCAGGATATACACTGTATAGGAAGGATAGAATAGAGAGAAAGGGAGGTGGAGTAGCCATTTATGTTAAAGAAAGTCTAAAAACAATACTAATTCAAAATATATGTAAAGATCTGGAGACCCTCTGGATTTGCATGCAAAATAAAGACGGTTCTGTCATTAGAATTGGGGTGATCTATAGGCCTCCAGGGCAATCTGAGGAACATGACAACAAGATGATGGATGAAATTACCCTAATGGCAGTTAAGGGAGATATTGTGGTTATGGGTGATTTCAACATGCCTGATGTTGACTGGAATATCCCCAGTGCCCTTACATGCAAAAGTAAGAATATAGTAGAGGCCTTTACAGGAGCAGCTCTGGCACAGCTAGTTAAGACACCAACTAGAGGGGAGAATATTCTAGATTTAGTTTTTACGAATGGGAATTGGGTTTCAGAGGTCAAGGTGGGAGAAAATTTAGGTTGCAGTGACCATCTATGTTTGTAGTTTGATGTAAAAACTGATTGTGAGCAATCCTATACTGCAACCAAAGTATTAGATTTCAGAAAAACAAATTTTAATGCAATGGGGGAATATTTAAATAATGAATTAAAGGGGAGGAATAAAATGGCAGGAGCGAGCACCCAGTGGACTGTATTAAAAAAGGCCATCTTAAAAGCCACAGGACTGTATGTAAAGCAAATGACTAAAGGTAAAAGGAAGAAGAAACCGCTATGGTTTAGCAATGATGTAAGGGCTATAGTCAATGAAAAAAAGGCTGCCTATAAGAGGTATAAAGAGTCTGGAAGTATAGCTGATAGAGAGGTGTATAAAATGAGACAGAAGGAGGCGAAACAGATAATATATGCTGCTAAAGCCTCAAAAGAGGAAGAAATTGCAAAATCTGTAAAGAAGGAGGATAAAACCTTCTTCAGATATATTAGTGATAGGAAGAAGAAAAACTGCAGCATCACGAAGCTTAGTACCGGGAATAATACATGCATTGATGGGAATAAGGAGATCGCTGACCATTTCAATAGCTACTTCTGTTCAGTTTTCTCAAAAGACACCTTACAAAATAATACTATAGAGGGATATAGCATTGCTTCCAGCTGTACGGATTCGGCTCCAGTGATCTTAGAAGCCGATGTCTTAGAAGAACTTGAACGATTAAAGATAAATAAGGCAATGGGTCCAGATGGCATCCACCCCAGAGTTCTTAAAGAACTCAGATCTGTCATTGCTATCCCCCTGACTGATTTGTTTAACCAATCCCTGTTAACAGGAGATGTTCCTGAGGATTGGAGAATGGCCAGGGTTGTGCCTATCCACAAGAAGGGCAGTAGAGAAGAAGCTAGTAACTACAGGCCAGTTAGCTTGACATCAGTTATAGTTAAAATGATGGAGACTCTACTCAAAAAGAGGATAAATCAGCACCTAAAAAACAATAACTTATTGGACCCAAATCAGCATGGCTTTACTGAAGGCAAATCATGTCAGACTAATCTCATTGGTTTCTTTGACTATGTCACAAAGGTGTTGGATCAAGGTGGTGCCATGGATATTGCCTATCTGGACTTCAGCAAAGCCTTTGATACGGTTCCACATAAAGAGCTGGTAGATAAATTAGTGAAGATTGGACTTAATCCCTGGATAGTTCAGTGGATTTCAAGCTGGCTGAAGCATAGACATCAGAGAGTTATTGTTAATGGCGAGTATTCTGAGCAGAGACAGGTTACAAGCGGTGTGACACAAGGATCTGTTCTGGGTCCTATTCTTTTTAATATGTTTGTGAGTGACATAGGGGAAGGTTTGGTAGGGAATGTTTGCCTATTTGCCGATGACTCTAAAGTGTGCAATAGGGTTGATATTCCTGGAGGGGTCTATAATATGGTAAATGATTTAGCTTTACTAGATAAATGGTCAAAGCAATGGAAACTGCAGTTTAATGTTTCCAAATGTAAAATAATGCACTTGGGGAAAAGGAATCCTCAATCTGAGTATTGCATTGGCAGTTCTGTGTTAGCAAAAACTTCAGAAGAGAAGGATTTAGGGGTAGTGATTTCTGACAGTCTCAAAATGGGTGAGCAGTGTGGTCGGGCGGTAGGAAAAGCAAGTAGGATGCTTGGCTGCATAGCTAGAGGTATAACAAGCAGGAAGAGGGAGATTTGTGATCCCCTTATATAGAGCGCTGGTTTGGAGTACTGTGTTCAGTTCTGGAGACCTCACCTACAAAAAGATATTGACAAAATTGAACGGGTCCAAAGATGGGCTACAAGAATGGTGGAAGGTCTTAAGCATAAAACGTATCAGGAAAGACTTAATGAACTCAATCTGTATAGTCTGGAGGACAGAAGGAAAAGGGGGGACATGATCGAAACATTTAAATATGTTAAAGGGTTAAATAAGGTTCAGGGGGGAAGTGTTTTTAATAGGAAAGTGAACACAAGAACAAGGGGACACAATCTGAAGTTAGTTGGGGCAATGATCAAAGGCAACATGAGAAAATATTATTTTACTGAAAGAGCAGTAGATCCTTGGAACAAACTTCCAGCAGATGTGGTTGGTAAATCCACAGTAACTGAATTTAAACATGCCTGGGATAAACATATATCCATTGTAAGATAAAATACAGGAAATAGTATAAGGGCAGACTAGATGGACCATGAGGTCTTTTTCTGCCGTCAGTCTTCTATGATTCTATGTTTCTAATTTGTTCTTTATACTTTGGTCTCGAATTCTACTAACCACTGATGGGACGATGGAACAAGGTAAGAGGCCCAAACCATTAATCTTTATTTGTTTATTTGTTTATCAAGCATGTACAAGATAGCAGGTATAGGTTTAAACATATACATAAGCAAAGTAAATACAGATGGATGATGACAATAGGACAGTAAGACAGGGATGGTAGATATGCTGGTGTGGTTATGCATGCCCCTTACAGGCCTCTTAGGAATGGGGTGAGGTTGACAGTAGACAGTCTACGGTCAAAGTTTTTGGGGTTTGGGGAAGAAACCACAGAATTGGGTAGTGTATTGATCACTCTGTGGCTGAAGTCGTATTTTTGCAATCGAGTTTGTAGTGGCTTACATTAAGTTTGTATCTATTATGTGCTTGTGTATTATTGTGGTTGAAGCTGAAGTAGTCATTGACAGGTAGGACATTGTGGCACATGATTTTATGAACTACATTTAGATCAGTACGAAGGCGATGTAGTTCTAAATTGTCTAAGCCCAAGATTTCAAGTCTGGTGGCATAAGGTATTCTGTTGTGAGTGGAGAGGTGGAGGACACTTCTCGTGGAATATTTTTGGACACCAGTAGCTGAATTTCATTCAGGAAGCATTGGGGAAAGTATTGATCTTATACTGTATTTGTCTGTCCCAAATTAAGGGATTATAGAATTATAAAAAAGAGCGTGGATTTTTTTTAACTGAATCTGTATAATGTGTATGCTATGGTGGAATGACCAGGGTTTACTGAAACTTTTTGTAACTTCATTCTCCCTATCATACTATCTCCCTACAATATTTCACAATATTGTTAGGCCTTTTTCTCAGGTGTGACAAAGATGTAAAGAGAAGTATTATGTGCCAAGCAAAATAGTTATAAAAATATTTCCTTGGCTCAAGGAGTATTTATTTGTCAACTAAAAATCCATATTAAGTTCCAGCTTGAATCTATGCAATACGATAGTGTCCGTTTCAGAACTGATTCTGTTAAGCATTGTAAATAATCTTACGTATAAATCGTTACATAGGCTAAAATAAAAATTGGATAGGAGGCATACAGATGAGGTAATTAAAATCACTGGCCTGTCCTTGAAGGGAGCACCTTGGCTGCATTGTTGTAGCTGAACCTCCACCATCTATTATTTAAAAGGCATCTCATACTTGCTGGACAATGTTCTCTGAATATTCCATTGAGCAGACAGAACTATAAGGTCAACAAAAAGAAACTTGGCATTTGCTAGTCTGCTTTCTCACACTCAAAATTTTTCAAGGAAGGAAGAGGTATAAATATTGCCAGTGTTCTACTTCAACAACAGCATAATCTTTCCAGAATTTTGTTGAAGTGGCTGAGTGGTCCATTCTGCTCTGACTGACCCGCCAAAACAGCCCATTTGTTTTGTGTACATGAGAACTGAGCAGAAGCATTATTATTATTATTATTATTATTATTATTATTATTATTAATTATTATTATCATCGTCATCATTGTCATCATCGTCATTATCATTATCATTATCAGTAGTAGTAGTATTAGTATTAGTATTTAGATTTGTATGATGCGCCTCTCCGAAGACTCAGAGCTACTCACAACAGCAATACAAAATACAAATCCAATGATTAAAAAAGCAAAACAGTTAAAAACCTTTCATTTAAAAACACTCATACAACCCAAACAAACCATACATAAAGCGGAGTGGCCGAGGGGAATCAATTCCCCCATGCCTGGCAGCAAACGTGGGTTTTTAGGAGTTTGCAAAAGGCAAGGAGGGTGGGGGCAGTCCTAATCTCCGGGGGGAGTTGATTCCAGATGGTTGGGGCCGCCACAGAGAAGGCACTTCCCCTAGGTCCCGCTAGTCGGCATTGTTTTGTCGATGGGACCCAGAGAAGGCCAATTCTGTGGGATTATTGCGGCAGAAGGCCGTCCTGAAGGTATTCTGGTCCGATGCCGTGACGGGCTTTATAGGTCATAACCAACACTTTGAATTGTGACCGAAAACTGATCAGCAACCAATGTAGACTGTGGAATGTTGATTTGACATGGGCATACCTGGGAAAGCCCATTATTGCTCTCGCAGCTGCATTCTGCACGATCTGAAGTTTCCAAAAACTCTCCAAAGGTAGCCCCGTGTAGAGAGCATTACAGTAGTCGAACCTCGAGGTGATGAGGGCATGATTGACTGTGAGCAGTGACTCCCAGTCCAGGTAGGGCCGCAACAGGTGCACCAGGTGAACCTGGGCAAATGCCCCCCTTGCCACAGCCGAAAGATGGTCCTCTAATGTTAGCTGTGAATCGAGGAGGACGCCCAAGTTGTGGACCCTCTCCGAGGGGGTGATTGATCTCCCCCCTAAGGTAATGGATGGACAGATTGAATTGTCCTTAGAAGACAAAACACACAGCCACTCCGTTTTGTCAGGGTTGAGTTTGAGCTTGGTGACACCCATCCAGACCCCAACAGCCTCCAGGCACCGGCACATCACTTCCACTGCTTCATTGACTGGACATGGGGTGGAGATACTGATGATACCTCATCCCATGGTCCTGGATGATCTCGCCCAGCGGTTTCATGTAGATATTAAATATTGTAGCTTTTGCTGGTGCAAACAGCCACAAGACAGCTGAAGAAATTAAAGCAAGGCTCACTTTAGAACTGATAGAAATATATCAGGATGGGCAAAGTATTTTAATCATACATGGAAAATTTGGGGGCTAGGGAGGCAAATAAAATAGGTGGATAGACTTTAACATAGAATAACTTCATTGTCACTTTAAATGTACATTAATCGGAATACATTAAAATTTATTTATTTCATTATTTTGTTTATTTATTTATTTATTTGTCAGACATGTATAGGATAGTAGTTTGTGTAAACATAACATAAGTAAAAAGTAATGATAAAAAAGGACAATAGGATAGTAGGACAGGGATGGTAGGCACAATGGTGCACTTATGCATGCTCTTTACAGGCCTCTTAAAAACGGGGAGAGGTCAACTGTAGACAGTCTAAGGTTAAAGTTTTTGGGGTTTGGGGAAGAAACCACAGAGTCAGGTAGTACATTCCAGGCATTGATCACTCTATTGCTGAAGTCGTATTTTCTGCAGTCGAGTTTAGGACGGTTTACGTTTAGTTTGAAATTTCATTGCATTACTTGATATATATTTGCCGTCAGGCATGGGGAAACTAAACATCTTCCCCTGGGCACGTTGAATTTATATATGGTATGCTTGTGTGTGTGTATGTTAGTATAGGGGTTTTTCTTAAATTTATAATATTTTAATTAATTGGATTAATGTATTGGATTGTCTTTTCACTTGTTGTGAGCCGCCCCGAGTTTTCGGAGAGGGGCGGCATACAAATCCAAATAATAAATAAATAAAATAAATAAATAAATATATAGAAGTTCAACTGAGGCTCTGTTGAAACCTTTTTTAAATGAGTAAAGGAGAGAAGGGGTGAATTAAAAATTCATTGATTGCATTTGTTTGCTGGTTTTCATGGCTTCTACTAGTTGAAAAGAATTAGCTACCAATAGTTACAGTAGAAATTTGAGAGGGTTCAATAAAATCAAGTCTTGAGCTCATCCCAATTCACTTTAGAGAGGTTTTAATGGAAATTTCTGTTTATCTTTATAATTTGAATATTGAATTACTGAGGTAATATTGAATGTGTATTTCTTTTAAAGCAGGCCTTGCAAAAGGTTGGTGGTTGCTGTTATACAGTTCAGAGTTTTCCAAACCTGCCCAGAAGCTGAGAGGGAAATTTTATTATTATTTCTGTGCCGCCCAGTCCCGAAGGGACTGCCGCTCAGACACTATACTTTTCCGCTCACCCCCAAAATTTTTTAGAGAGAACACTGTCCAGAATAATCTGAGCCAATGTTTTTACTTTTAAGTAAAGAAGGATGTCTCCTGAGCGTTCCCAGCCCCTTCTCTTTCTGTTATTTATTTTATTTGTTTGTTTGTCCGGTCAAGTATCTATTGGTGGTATAGAAAGATATAACAATGTTTATTATACATGATACTAGTAAGAGAGAAACATTAAGACAGGGGACGGAAGGCACGCTGGTGCACTTATGTATGTGAATGTATGCATCAGGATTCAATTCAGTGGTGCATGTTTCTCTTAGGGCATTAAAATACATAAATAGCCCAGAAAGAGGGGAGAAATGTCTCTTGAAGCTTGTCAAAATTCACTGCAAAAATTAAGAAAAAGTAAATATGAATTGTAAAGAGGAAGTCATTTTATAAATGCATATGTATTTTTACAGAAACATTGCAAATTCTGCCAATATGCTAAGGGGATTACAATATGCCATAACCACTGTCAACATACAACTTTTAAGAAAAGAAGGTATGAGCCAAGTGGAAGAATTCTTATAATTTTTATATATAGTATATATCTGTATATAGTATATATCTGGAATGGAATCAGGACAGAATCCTGTTGAGAAAGAAAACAGGCTTGATTCTCACAGCTAGCCCAAAATCTTCTGTTTGGACATGGTATCCCGTTCATTAATTTTGGATCTCAGAAATTCTCATTAAAAAGAATATATGTTCTGATTGAAAAAGAGGGAGCTTGTTAGCCAGAAGATGGCTCTGGTTTCCTGTTTTGTGGAACAGGAAAATGTTTGGTGACTATGAAAAGCTATTGCAGCTATTCTTAAATTTTCTTCTTTTTAGGAGACCTAGAATATTAGCACTTCAGTGTTTGTGTGGGTATGTGTACATTTATATAATCTGCAGATTAGAATATTCTTATCTCAGATATTTAAGTGTTTAAAACATGATTTTTTTTAACATTTTGAGGAGACAAATGTTTGGGGCATTAAGCCTGTTTTGGCCCTTAGATATCACCCTGATGCACATTCCTTCAAGTGCACAAGTCATTCATTATTGCTTAATCTTCAATTTGCATTGAAACTCCAGGACATAAAGTAAGCCATTGAAATGCTTGAAAAGTTCCCATAGCTGATTTCCCTCCACCCATCTGTTGTGATTCAGTCTGAGGCTCCTCAGGGAACGGCTGGAACTCTGCCGGCTCCATGCTCAGAGGGGGAGGACGAGGAACAGGAGGAGGAGGAGGACCAGGCAGACGGGGAAGAGGAATGTCAGGACGAGGAGGAGGGGGAACAGCCTGAGACCCCCCGGGGGGAGCTCTCCCCAGCGAGTAGCCTGGAGTCATTAGATGAGAACGCACAAGCCATCATAGATATGAGGCAGAGAAGGGCAGCACAAAGAAGGGGACAATTAGCCAGGTACTTCCATCCCTAATAGGCAACAGCTGGGTTTGGGTGTGGTTCTCCTCAGAAAGGTTGAAAAGGCAGGCCCGCCCTTCCTGTATTGTGGAGAGTTATCTTTTGGGAGTCCTGTGACCTTGCTTCGATCCTTGGCGTCTCTGATTCTGGCTTGTGGCCTCGAAGGCTGAAAACTTGGGGGAGGCGTGGGTTTTATTATCTACAGTGGTGTGTGTGCCAGCAAGAAGCCTATTGTATTGTCTGGCCGTCGTGACTCTTCTGTGAAGCTTCACAGCATTCCAGTTTGTAAGAACAGTTTTTGTTATCTGTGTTTGTTTTCAAAGATATAAAATGACTTTGCTTTTTACCAGCGTGTCTGGATACTCTTTTTAGTTGGTGTTGGCGTCTGGGGGAACCCAGACAGAACACCATCTAAGCAATAAATGAATTAATTATAAGCCAAATTGATGGAGAATAAATAGATAGATAGCAAGTTTATATCCTGGAGTGGGGGGAAAGTTTCATGGAAATGTGAAATTATGTAGATATATATAGATCTGCATTATAGGGCAGGTCTTGTATAAAATATCAGGTTGGAGTTTTTGTAGCTTGGCCAGATTTGTGATAATCCTACCTTATTTAGAAAACATTTGTATTTTTAGTTCACATAGGGATACTCTAAGGATAATAATAACAAAGCAGATGCTCTGTCCTGGTAATCATTTCTGCTTGCTGTAAAATGTACTACAGCATTTTCAACAGACAGTTGTCTAACCTCTGTTTGAAGGGGGACATGTCTATTAATAAGCCAACCTGTTCCAGTGGTTTGGGAAATTTTTCTTAAAATCTGGTCTGACGTTACTTCCTGCTGGCTTCAATCCATGAATTCTGACCCTGCTCCTCTGGCAAAGAGAAAAAGTCCATTTTATGTGAAGTCTTCTGCAGACTAAATTTATCCAGATCCTTCAAAGATTCCTTTCCTGAGTTGAATTTTAGTATCTTCACCATCTTGCTACTTTTTTTTTTCAATTCACTCTGCTTAAATGATGTTCTTTTTAGATAGTGGTTGTCAGAACCATAGTATTCCAAGTAGGTCTTAAAACAGATTAACATGGGGAAATTATTATCCATGAACCATGATCTGGGCTAGATTCATGCCTGTCCTGTTTCCTTTGGATACCTGAATAGACTGTATTGGGAGGTAGATAATGCTTTTCTGGAGAAGCATGTGATACTACAGATCCTCAAAAAAGATAGTGGTGTAGTCCCTCCTGAAGAAACATCTCTTCATCAACCTGAATTTGACAAATTTTGCCCAGTTTTCTTTTTAAAGGAGATCGTAGGACTTTTGCTTTAGGTAATGCTAGACAAAACTTGTAAATCTCTATATATGGAGGGTTGACTTCTCAGTAGTTCATGTGATTTGAGTCCATCTGATTATCTGCATGATATGGGAGTAGGAGGCAATGCTTTATGTTTCCACTCCTGAGTAACCAATTCAAGTCAATAGTCATGGTTGTATATGATGTTTCTTGGAGAATAATCAATAGTTGGTGGGGGTAACACCTTGAGTAATTGATGCAATCAATTGCATCAATTACTCAAGGTGTTATCCCACCAACTAAGCAGGAAATTTCAACACATCTTACAGCAGCTAAGCTCCCACCCACCCATCAGTATTTATAGAGGGAAGGCAGGTTGATTCATGCTTTGAAAAGGAAGGGAGACTACTATAGATCTATTTCAGGCTTATTTGCCTACATCAGGTAGCCACACCTTTTTTACTGGGATTTGAACCTGGGGCCTCTGCCTTGTAATGTGTCTGCGTATGTGTGTGTGTGTGTGTGTGTAGTTTTTTGTCGAATCACCCATACTGCTTTCCTTTCTGCCTCTCAGTCCTGCCAGGGACCATATCCAAGACAGATTTTTTTTTCATAGCCGACAAACTATAATCTACATGAGTAACAGACAAGGGTCGGCCAGAAGATAATGCACCAATTTTTTTTCTTAGGCTACAGCAATGGTATGAATGTGAAACTTTAAATATACATTATTTGAATTGTCAGAAATATGTGCGTAAATTTTGCTTTCTCAGCCAACGTTCGCTGTTGCCAGCCAAGGGCTCTGGGTAGGGTTTCTACAGGGTATGCCAACCCCAAACAGGACCCAGCAGCATCCATCTTCTTCCCTGCCCCTCAAGGGCAGTTCTGGGGTCAGTTCCATAAGAACTGGACCCTCGCAGGCAATGGGAAATCGGGGCTCCCGCTATGGTGCCTGGCCATGCCTCTCTCAATTTTGCATTTCTTCAGACAGACAGTGTAGCTGCAGCAGTATTTCAAAATGGCATCTGTTAGTGATGTACGTTACAAGCTGCGTGTTGTCATTGAATTTCTCACTGCAGAGAAAGAAACTGTTGGGAACATTCACAAACATTTGTGTACAGTTTATGGAGAATTTGCATGGACCTGAATAGATGCCATTCATGGAAGACATTTTGAGGATGATAAAGAGGTGATTCACACAGTGCAGAAATGGCTTCGTGACCAGAACAAGGAGTGGTACCGACAGGGCATACACGCCCTTGTGTCTTGCTCGAGGAAGGCCATAGAACGGGATGGAGATTACATGGAAAAATAGGGAGTGTAGAAGAAACATCATTCTTTCTTGTGTGTAAGTTTCATTGTGTTCAATAAATAATTGTTGAAGAAAAAAATATGGTGCATTACTTTCTGGGCGACCCTCATATTTTTGCTGATAAGTGAAAAAGGTGGGAGACTAGTATAGATCTATTTCAAGCTTTTTTGCTCTCTTCAGATTCCCATACCCTTACCAGGATTTGAATCTATGAGGTCTGCCTTGGAAATTCAAAATCACCTTCATTTTTCAAAAGAAATAACAGCCAGGTTTTTTATTTTGCTTTATTTTGTTTTGCCTGAGAATTGTTCCTTCTGCAGCGCATGGTCACATATGTAACTCAGGAAGCTAAAAATATGAGCAGAACATTTTGAAAAGTGAGGCGGGAAATGAAGAGAATTGTTAAATACTTTGCACAGTTACCTTAGAGACTGCTATATTATCTCTGTTCTCTAGAGAAGGTTTCTAGTTATTTTAAGAATGATAGATACTAGCCAGACTACTTTTTTTTGCTAGTGGGTGTCCTACTTTGCATGTTTCTGGAGCAAAATGTTCAGATTAATAAGACTATGAGAAAGTGATGCTGACTGTGAAGAAAGCAGACTATACAAATATAGTAGAGATGCAATTATTATAGATATAATAACATTCATTCCACATTTTGTATACTGTATTTTTATTTGTCAAGTACATATTGGTAACATACATAGATATAACACTGTTTATATACACGAGATGGGTACTTGTAAGAGGGAAACATTAGGTCAGGGATGGTAGGCATGCTGGTGCACTTATGCACGCCCCTTACTGACCTTTTAGTGAGGTCAATAGTGGACAGTCTAAGTGTAAAGTTTGGGAGGTTTGGTGATGAAACTATAGAGTCAGGTAGTGAGTTCCAGGCATTAACCACTCGGTTGCTAAAGTTGTATTTTCTAAATTTCATATTTCAAGTTTGGAACGGTTTACTTTGAGTTTGTATTTGTTGTGTGTTCATGTATTGTTGTGTTTGAAGCTGAAGTAGTTGTTGATAAGAAGGACAGTGTAGCAGATGAATTTATGAGCTATGTTTAGATCATGCCGAAGGTGACATAGTTCTAAGCTTTCTAAACCTAGGACTTGAAATCTGGTTGTGTAAGGTATTCTGTTGCAAGTGGAGGGCTCTTCTCATAAAGTATCTCTGGACACTTTCTAATGTATTTATGTCCGAAATGTGGTGCGGGTTCCAGACAGATGAGCTGTATTCAAGATTGGTCTGGTGAATGATTTGTATGCTCAGATTAGTAGTGTGACATTACATAAGATTAACAACTCTTGAAGCCATTTTGGCAATGTTGTTGCAGTGGGCTTTGACTCACTTAGGTCATTTGATATGGGTATTCCAAGGTCTTTTACAGAATGAGGGTTGTCTGAAAGGTCTTGTCTATTCAGCTTGTATTTGGTGATCTGATTCTTTTTGCCAATGTGTAGGACAGAGCATTTGTTAGTTGAGATTTGAGTTTCCAGATGTTTGATCATTCTGACACAAAGTCAAGGTCATTTTGAAGGGTATCAGTGTTATCAGTGGTGTTGAAGAGCTTTACATCATTAGTGAAGAAAATGCAGTTGGTTGTAATGTGATCGTAAAGGTCATTTATATAGAGTATGAAGAGTGTTGTTCCTAGTGCGCTGCCAGTGGTACACCACTGTTAAACATAACAGCATTAGATAGGGAGCTCCCTATTTTGATCACTTGTCTGCTTGATAGGAATGCAGTTATGTAGTCATGTAGGGGTCCAGAGATGCTGTAGGATTTCAGTTTTAGAAGTAGTTTATCATGAACCACTGGGTTGGAAGCTTTACAGAAGTCTATGTAAATTGCATCTATTGATTTGCTCTGGTCAGGTTTTGTGGTCCATATGTTTTTGCAGTGTAGTTGTAGATTGCAGGATAAATTTTCTTGAAACCGAATTGCTTATTTGAAACTAGGTTATTTGTTTCTAGAGGGAGGGTAATGGATTGATTCCATGACCTTGCATGTGACACAACATATAGAGATTGGTCTGTAGTTTTCTACTAGACTGGGATCTCCTTTTTTGAAGATGGGGATGATCATGGCTAGTGACCATAGGTTTGGTAGGGAACTGGTGCTGTAGGATTTTTCAAAGATTATGCTTAGTTGTTCAGCTATGTAGAGAACTATTTTAGGAAGTATGCATATAGTCCATCAGGCCCGATTGACAGAGAAGGTTTTAGGTCACATAGTGCTTTTTCAATGTTTTTTTTTTTAGCCTTTTAGCCTGTAACTAGGAAAAAAACAACTAAGTTACCTCTGTTGGAAAGGAATAGCCTCCTGTGATAGAAAGTTATTTTTATTTATGAGTGATTCCCACCCTCCATATTGAAACAGAGAAGGACTATTTTTACATGTATACTTATGTGTGTGCATATTTTATCTTTATCCATTGTTGGTATGTAAACATAAATTCATTTTTACTCAGAAAATCGAAATCTTTGTGGAAAAGAGTTTCTTATTCAATGTTAAAAGCAAGCTGACCCAACCCTTTGATTCTTATCCCCTTTTAACTGTAACTATACTTTTCACGTTTTTTTTTTCTGATTTACTTCTTTTCAGTGTTTTTTAGTGATTCCATGACTTTGTGTGGATAATCATAGATTTCACCATAGATTTCCTAACAGTGAGAAAAATCAACCCATGGAATAGCTTGTCTTCAGATGTTTTGGGTACCCCATCACAAGAGGCTTTCAAGAAGATATTGGAAAGCCATTTGTCTAGGTATAGAGACTCCTACTCTTTCAGCGGGTTGGGCTACAAGACAGGACTGGGTGGGATTAGGCAGCATAGAAGTCAAATAAATAAATAAAGACCTCCAAGGTTCCTTCCAACCCTGTTATTCCGAGTCTCTCTTTCACCTTGATTTTCCTGATTCATTCTGTGTCTTTTTTCTTACAATTAAATAGTAGATAGGAATAACTTCTTAGGCTCTTTATATCAGGGGATAAGGAAGCTTTGATGATATTAATTAATATCATTAATATTGTATTAGCTCATTATTTTTAATATTAAGCCTAAAGTAATAGTTAATGATGCTGCAAAGTACACTAATAAAATTGCTTGTACTGAAGTAATTAAGGGAAAAGTAAGGAGAGTCTCATGAGTATGCAGTCATGTACAATTACAAATGAACCCAGCTTTGTTCACAACTTGAACTGCATTTATTACCTTCTTGCAATCTCCCATTTATTTTTATCATGCGTCTTGAGATTTTACATTACCTCGGGAAAAATAACAGAGACACGTGTGTTCTGACTTAAAACAATCTGGCATACATTTGCAACAAAACAGTCTTTGGAGAATAAAGGATCAGAGCGATAACTGCTAAACCATTAAGAACTTAATGGTTCAAAGGAAAAGGATGGAAAGTGATGGTGGAAGAAACTATATAAGAAATTATGTGATGAGACAGTCAAACAGAAGAGACAATTGAATAGGTAAAAAGAACTGGAAACAAGAGATGTAGAATATATTCTGCACTGCTGAAAGTGGGCCTCTTTAAACTATTCAGTGAAAAATCAGAATATTGCCTTGTAAAGTTCATTGCTTTCATTGTCTGTATATGAATGTTCAGCTTGAGCTGTGGCTATGGAAAGGCAAATAGGGTTTTATTGAGGCCAAGATGGATAGGAGTTCCTTAATAAGGAGATACTTATAATATAACCACAAAGCGGTCCAATGAACGGAAAAAATATAGAGGACAGCTGAAAAAGCCAGTACAGTAATACCTCGTCTTACGAACTTAATTGGTTCCGGAAGTAGGTTCGTAAAGCGAAAAGTTCGTAAGACGAAACATTGTTTCCCATAGGAAACAATGTAAAAGCGATTAATGCGTGCAAAAAGAAAAAAAATCGCAAAATGGCACTCCGCTGGGTGCCGCCGCCCGGCTGTCACCTTTTAAAACAGCCGGGGGGCTTCTCGGCGTTCTCCCGAACCCAAACTTTTCGGGTTCGGGAGGCCGCCGAGAAGCGCCCAGCTGTTTCAGAAGGTTACAGCCAGGGGGCGGCACTTCTTGGCGGCCTCCCGAACCCGAAAAGTTCAGGTTCGGGTTCGGGAGAATGCCGAGAAGCCCCCTGGCTGTTTTAAAAGGTGACAGCCAAGCAGCGGTGCCCAGTGGAGCGGCATTTTGCGATCTGCAGTGGGTTCGTAAGCCGAAAAAAGTTCGTAAGAAGAGGCAAAAAATTTCCGAACCCCGGGTTCGTATCACGAGGGGTTCATATCACGAGGGGTTAGTGAGGGAATCTTTAAGCTCTCTGAGTTCAGTTGGGGTTTTTTCCCTTCAGATATTTCATTGCTGAAACCAGGTAATAGGAGTGCTAGAAGGGAATGAGATTTGCTCACGTCATATTCTACTGCCGTGATGGCAAACCTATGGCACGTGTGCCACAGTTGGCACATGGAGCCATATCAGAGGGCATGCAAGGCGGTGCCCTATATCAGTTCCAGCATGCATGTGATTTTTGGCCTTGGGGCCTTTCACCCTCCAGAGGCTTTGGGGAAGTTTCCCTGAAGCCCCGGAGTGCAAAATAATGCCCAACGGGCAAACTGAAAGTTCAGAAAAATGGACTTCTGTTTTACCCTTTGAGATGTTTCTTGCACTCCAGGGCTTCTGAAGTTTCTGGAGTGCAAAAAACAGCACAATGGGCAAAAACAGAAGGCTGCTTTTTGAACTTCCGGTTTGCCTGTTTGGCCGTTTTTTCATTGTCCCAGGCTTTAGTAAGGCCTGTGTACATGCCCGGATATGGGGGGATTGTGTGCATGTGAAGCGCTGGAATACACAGGTGTGTGTGGGAAGGAATGGGTATGGGCACATGCATGCATTCTAGCACACGCACACACTTTCTTTTGGCATATGAACCAAAAAGGTTTCGCCATCACTGTTCTTCTGCCAGTGTTGCTGAGATTGATCTTGGTGGTTCTTTGATTGAGATGTTTGCTGTTAGCTTGTTTAGCAGTTCCTTGATTGGGGTATTGTTTACTGCTTGATTGTTGGTCTAATGTTAATCTTTCCTTTTGCTCATGTGAGTATTGATTATTGCTAAGGAGATTTTCTGATCATTTTGTATCCTTTTGGGGGCTGTTTCTTTTGCTTAGCATATACGTATTGTTTATGTCTATTTACCTGTTGATAGCTGGTTTATTAGAGTGCCAAATAGCACTGATGCAACCTAGTTTGAGTAAGGAAACATTTGCTTACTCAAACTACTGCTTACTGAAACAACCAAGCTCAGAGAGCATCGAGAACCCCCCATCTCAACCGTGAGGTACAAATAGTATCTTCTATCAGTAAAAAAATATTATCGGGCAACGGGAAGTAGCCTCAAACGACAAAGTTTGTATCAGGCAAATGAAAGCCCAGAATCAGATAAGTTTAGGAAGGATTGCTAAAAATAGCAAAAAGAACTTTAATAAATTAAAAAAAGGGGGGGGGAGGAATATATCAATCTAAACTGTTAACAAGTTGAAACTACTGAAATTTCTCTCTGATTTGAACTTCTCTATCATAAAATATGTGTGTTAATCAGGAAACTATGAACAGCAGGATAAGGGGGCAGGATTAAAATCTGAAACTGATAGAAGTATGGTCAGGGAATACTTTAGTTTGAATGAACGCAAACCTCCAGGATAAGACTAATTGCTTTCTAGAATATAGAAAGGACCTGATGGTGTCGCTGAATGCTTTTATTGTATATTACTTTGAGAAATGCTGATGAAGTGCCAGATGACTGAAAGAAAACAAATCTTTTTTATTAAAAAGAAGAAGATCCATTGACTACAGGCTGATCAGTCTAACACCAAGGAAGATTCTACAAGTGGCTCTTCAGGCAACACAAAAATAAGACGACTTGATTTATCAAAAACAAATATTCCTAGATTAACTGCACCATTTTTAGTTTTGTTACTTTCTTAATAGTACAGAGAGTAGATAGAATATACTTTATCAGACATAATGCACTGAACAGATTACTCTATTACATGCTGTCTAACAAGCTAGTTAACAATAAAAACTATAAATGATAAAATTACACCTTTTATCTCCTGCTCTCTGACAAGCAATTCCATGTAAATATAGATGGCTCTTCTCCTTTCTTGTAGTCAATCCTTAGAGCAGGTTTGTCAAACTCATGTGGTCATGGTGGCATCACGTGATATATAGGGACTTTTTGCCCCTTTGCTAAACCTGGCATTGGGGTGGCCAGTGGATGACGCATCCGGCCTGCGGGTTGGGAGTTTGACAGCCCTAGAGTGCTCCTAGGAAAGACAAATCAAATGCATAGAATATCTAGTTTGGTTACAGAATTTGTGATACAGGTCTTAGAACAATGGTTTATGGTAAACTACGGGGCAATATTATGATTGGGCTGCAAAAAAGGCAAGTACACTTTTGTATGCTTTCTGAATCATACTATGTTTAGTTTGCTTTGATCAAACTTAATATCAAGAATGGAATCCAATTCTGAGCATCACACTTTTGAAGGATTTGGAGATATTGGGACAAGTTTAGAGGAAAGTGTTAAGGATGAATAGGTCAATAGAAATTTAGTTCTTTGATGAAAAATTGAAAGAGCTCAGGAAGTTTAACACCAAGGAAAAGATCCTTGGAAGGAGAAGAGGCAATACAAGATAAGACATGATAGTTCCCTTCAAACACCTAAGAGGATAACACTAAGAAGGTCAGGACCTGTTCTCATACCAGAGTTGTGAATACAGAATAATGGATTTATGTTACAGGAATGTAATTCTGACTGACTGCTAGGAAAAAAAAATCCTAGCAGAAAAACCAATTCAACTTTGGTACACAATTCAACTTTGGTACACATTACCCAGTGAAGTGGTCTTATATTGCCAATTGTGATAGAAGAATTAAGGGAATGCCACCCTTATTAACTGAGCCAGTGGTTTGGTATGGGCAGGTTTTACAAAAATCCCAAAATGCCAATATTCAGCAAAACTGTAATAAAATGCAGTCATTTGAGTTTGGGAATGCTTTAAAATTACCATTGCATAAGGGAATCAAAAGTCTTGATCCCGACACTATATTCCTGCTTTTGTTTTCCAGCTTGGGATTGCATTTGTTATGTTTTGGTTTGGTTTTGGTTGCTACTGCATCATATTATTAACTCACATTTATTTTATAATCTGTACTCACTTGTATTATAGCAGAATATGGTTTCTTCATCTTATACTTAGGCCTTTAATTATTTTTTATTCTATTCTTTGAAGACCTTTGCATTTGTCTCGGCTGAAATTAATTTTATTGGTTTCTGCCAATAGTTCTAGCTTGCCAATATGCTTCTGAATTTTACTACTGTCCCCTGAGATATATACTACTCTTTTCTTTGTGTTACCTACAAATCTGATAAAGATATTTAATTTCTCACTTTGTGTTAAATATATCCACATATCACATCCTTATTTCATGCCTTTTAATATTGGGAGATGCTGTGTCTTCCATTGTCTTCCTGGAGCCTGATATTTATTTTCTATTTTAAAGTGCTATATGTATTGAATTCTTCATAGGTTTGTTATTAAAAATGTAATGGAGATTACTTTCTGAATTTGCAGTTTGTATGTAGCATATATTAACATAGCTTTCAGCATAATGTAATGACTCTGAATGTATGGCTGATATTGCTCTGTACCTGCCTTGTGCTTATTAGCAGTAATATCACAAAATCAGTTCCTGAATAGATGGCTGCTTCTGACTTGAGTTGTGATAAATGCATTCAATGGCAATCTCTCTGAGATTCCTCAGCGGTGAAGAAAAAGAAAATAAAGGCAGCCAAACTTTTAAAAGAAGAATATAATAGAATAATGACTTGAAAAACATCTCAGTCGCAAATGTAACCGGTGTAGCAATCTGAAATGAAAATGAAGCCTTATGGAATGAAGATGATATAGAGGGGAGGAATATGGGAGGTGGAAGAGGAAATATGATAATATGACAAACACACTTTGATCTCAGGGATAATTCAAGCAGTCTAGTCCCTCCGCTAGCGGCATTAGATAAAAGTGTCATATTCCCTGGGTGGATTTAACTGGCATTGCAAACTAATTAGCTTTTGCCTGTTTGTAAAGCGAACAGGTACTGGGAAGAAGAATGAAATTTGTCTTCTGATTTGATTAAAAGCATGTTTGCCAAAGGAAGCAACGGTATTTGAAGCAAAATCAATGGGATTGAGGCTCAACAAAACATGCAGTTAGAAAAATTATACCAGATTTTGCAGGGCAAATCAGTTATGGTGATAGGAAAATCTACTGGGAAAATCTTCTGCCTTTTTGAGTAGTGTTTTGCAGAAGCTAGTCCACCCTGATAGCCAAAGCAGCTAGCCTGTCTGCCTCCGACCAGGATATCAGGAACTGTAGTCTTGAAAATAATTGAAGTTTCTTAAGGAAATATTTACTTCTTTCATAGCAAAACTTCACTAATTATTTACACTTTAGTTATCTCTCTAGTAGATACTATATACAATACTCACATATCTCTATCAACTATTCTCAGTTACAATATTCAGCTACAAGTCTTCAGCCATGATATTCCTCAGCAATAATCAACTACCACAAGCCACACTGTCATCAAGCCACACCTATTCAAAGATGCACCTCAGTTACAAAAAGATATTGACAAAATTGAACAGTTCCAAAGATGGGCTACAAGAATGGTGGAAGGTCTTAAGCATAAAACTTATCAGGAAAGACTTAATGAACTCAATCTGTATAGTCTGGAGGACAGAAGGAAAAGGGGAAACATGATCAAAACATTTAAATATGTTAAAGGGTTAAATAAGGTTCAGGAGGGAAGTGTTTTTAATAGGAAAGTGAACACAAGAACAAGGGGACACAGTCTGAAGTTAATTGGGGGAAAGATCAAAAGCAACATGAGAAAATATTATTTTACTGAAAGAGTAGTAGGTCCTTGGAACAACCAGAAGACGTGGTTGGTAAATCCACGGTAACTGAATTTAAACATGCCAGGGATAAACATATATCCACCCTAAGATAAAATACAGGAAATAGTACAAGGGCAGACTAGATGGACCATGAGGTCTTTTTCTGCGGTCAGTCTTCTATGTTTCTATGTTATATACATTTATCAACCAATCAGATTACATTACAATCTATAGATTCATCGTGACTAAGCAGTTTTACATTGTTAAAGTCATTACATAGATTACAATTTTTCTCTCTGCAAATTGGAATATTACATCAGGTAGGGCCCTGATCCTGACACTGACACTTCTTGCATTTCTATACTTCTAAATATTGAATAATGCTTTTTCTTAGATATTGGATTTGGAATTAATCACTGCCTATATTTCAGTTGTTTATTGCCACTACCCTTCTGCATAAGAAACAGTCTTGCTAACTGTTAATTCAAAGAATGTGTTTCATGAAGATCAGATTCCCAGATAAATATCAAGGTCTCTCTGTCAATATAACACTGCAGTTGAAGCATTGGTAGTGTTTGCTGTCATTGTGACTTTAATGTATTAAGAGATTTGCTGCATCAGGAGAAATTAGTGAATACTGCATATCACAACATCTGTGCTTCTAACATTCATGAGTTGAGGAATATTTCAGCTGCAAAGATTAATATTAACTGAATTTACTTAAATCTGCAGGCAGTCCTCAATTCACTACTATTCATTCAGCAACCTTTCAGTTGTTGCAGTGCTGAATGAATGGTAGTTACAGCTGGTCCTCAAAGTTATAACTGCTGCAGCACTCCCATGAATCAGTTTGGGTGCTTATCAGGTCACCTGCATTTATGAATGAAGGGGTGGGTTCCAACTTACCTCTATGCCAATTTGTTTCCTCCCCTCGTTACGTGGCTGTCATTTTGTACACACTCATGTGCAGTGCAAAATCCCCTAAAAAAAAAGAGCTGAAAACAAAATGGCGACACATGCACAGTGCTGAAAACTCAACTTCTGCTCATGTGCAGAAGGAAATTTTAAAAAATTAAAAAATCAAACAAATTCAAACAAAAAATGGCAATGCCCACGGACTGGCACTGACCGATCCTGTTTGGTGATGACATCACCAGGGGATTGCAACCAGTTTAGGCAAACTGGTCTGAACCGGGAGAAACCCACCTCTCATGTGCTTCAGCAAGTTCCACCTGACTATGGCAATAGTACTTACACTTACAATATATACCATTTCAAAGTGCTTTACAGCCATCTCTAAACAGTTTACAGAGTCAGAATATTGCCCCCAACAGACTGGGTCCTAATTTAAATGATCTCAGAAGGATGGGAGGCTGAATCAACCTTGGACTGGTTAGAATCGAACTGCCAAACTGCAGGCAGCTGACAGTCAGCAGAAGTAGCAGTACTGCATTCTAACCACTGTGCCACTATGGCTTTATCACCGTCCCATCTTTCCCCTTTTGGCTGCATCCCAGTGCCCCTACCCCAGTCACTACCACTAACCTTTGCTGCATTTTTCCTCCTGTTGCTAATCAGGTATGCAAAAAACCATTTATTTCCCAAACCTAAGAAAATCATATTTTTCTTATATTTTCAGAAGAAAAGATGTATGTGTAAGTGACCTAGAAAATTGTATGTCTTATTTGTTTCCCTATCCCCACTAATAATAATTTAAAATAGAGGAATTGAAAAGCACTTCATGAGAAGCTTAAGGCACTTATGCACATTGCCTGTTATCAATTGTTGTTTAATTTTTGTTGCTCATTGACCTGTTTCAAATACAATAACATTCATTGAAAACACAATACGTTGATGGTAAGGCATTTTATTAATTTCATATCAAAATTCAGAAGAATGAACAGTTTGAACAATGAATAACATTATTTAGTTTGCATATAAGTTTGCAAAATGTCAGTTTTGTAATTTTAAATTTAATTATTCCAAATGCTGTAAATTACTCTTAAGAGTCACATCAATCTATTAACTTTTTATGCAAAACACAATGACAATAGCCCTGTCTTATAGTTGTAATTATATTCAGTAATACAATTATTTTAAAATATGGGTGTCCCATATAGCCATTATGCTACTAATGGAAATAGACCTATGATATCTAGAGCCATGGTGGCACAGTGGTTAGAATGCAATATTGCAGGCTAATTTTGCTGAGTGCCAATTGTCTGCAGTTCAGCAGTTCAAATCTCATTACCTCAAGGTTGACTCAGCCTTCCATCCTTCTGAGGTTGGGGAAATGAGGACACTGATTGTTGGGGGCAATAAAGTGACTTATAAATTGCTTAGAATAGAGCAGAACAGAACAGAATAGAATAGATTTTAATGGCCATGTGTGATTGGACACACAAGAATTTTGTCTTGGTTCATATGCTTTAAGTGTAAATAAAATAATTAATAATAATAATTTATTGGATTTATATGCCGCCCCTCTTCATAGACTTGGGGCGGCTAACAACAATGATAAAAACAGCATGTGACAATCCAATAATAAAACAACTAAAAACCCTTATTATAAAACCAAACATACATACAGACATACCATACATAACTTGTAATGGCCTAGGGGGAAGGAATATCTCAAATTATTATTATTATTATTATTATTATTATTATTATTATTGTTATTGTTATTTATTGGATTTGTATGCCGCCCCTCCCCAGAGACTCGGGGCGGCTAACAGCAATAATAAAACAGCATATGCCTGGCGGTATAAATGAGTCTTGAGTAGTTTACAAAAGACAGGGAGGGTGGGGGCAATTCTAATCTCCGGGGGGAGTTGATTCCAGAGGGCCGGGGCTGCCACAGAGAAGGCTCTTCCCCTGGGGCCCGCCAAACGACATTGTTTAGTTGACAGGACCTGGAGAAGGCCAACTCTGTGGGATCTTATGGGTCGCTGGGATTCGTGCGGTAGCAGGCAGTTCCGGAGGTAGTCTGGTCCAAAGCCATGTAGAAAAGATAAGTTCATCAAGAATCATAAAGTACAACACTTAAAGATATTCCAGGTACATATAAGCAATAAAATTGTGTTAGGAACCAGTCAATATAAATTGTAAAGATACAATCAATGATTGATTGATTGAGTTGATTTGATTTGATGTATATGTTGCCCCTCTCCAAGGACTGGGAGTCACTTCTAAATCACTTTGCTACCGTTTAGGATAAGTTTTGGAAGGTTTATTGTTCATGAGTGTGCTGAATATCCTGTTAAAGCAGTCTCAGCAAGCAGTTACTGTACTGTGTATCAGTAAGTTTGTGCTTTTTTTGTTTGTCTGCTGCCAATCCATTTGATAGTTGGTCCCACGAGAAGGTAGAAAAAAACATATATTGATCAGAGGTGATCAGTGCAAAGAGTAGGCTTTTTTGCAGTCTATTAAGATAACCTCAGCCACATAACTTTAACAAGCTATTTTGCCATAGTTTGTAATAGCATGCACATAGATCCAATTTTTTATTGTGTAACTTGCAGTATTTCATTTTGTTCCCCTTCTTGTCACAAACAAATATAGTCCTAGCATGGTGATTTCCATCATGTATGAAAAGTGGTAGTCTTTTTACATCAACTGGCGTTCTGTACTACAAGAAAAGAAAAATAAAAACTCGTCAGCTTTTCCAAGATAGTTGGATGTTTGCCACTTCATAGTGTAATTGTGCATGACTCTCTCTCTCATTAGACGGCAGTATTTACCTCTGGGAAATGGGACTCTGCAGAACAAGATGAATTAAATTGAAACTTTGGCAAATGGCTGCTGCATTTGGCAGCTCTGGAATAAATGAGTGCCCTTCTTACAATATGGGAGGTTGGAGAGTGTGAGCAACACAAACTTTCTCTCATAGGCTCAATAATACATGTTACTGTGTTCAACTGGGAAGTTCAGAAGCAGAAATAAATGAAAATAAAGGATTTGATTAAAAGAGGATTAGGACGTTTAACTTATCTTAGTTGCAGAATCCTGGAGAAATATTCATTAGAATTCTGCTTATGTCACATTGCTTGAAGAGGAATAGCAGTGACTTAGACACACATTAATGGTTTTAAATCTGAAGCTGTCTTTGTAATTTGAATACAAACCAGTTGTATCTGCCCTTCTCTCCTAAAACTTTTATTGTAACCTAATAAAACTGGAAAAAAGGAAAATGACTTGTATCCAAGAGTGGGCTGCTGCCCGGAGGGGTGGGGGGCATAGTGGGGCAGTGAAAATGGAGCTCCACCCCAGAGCACCTAATTTGCACTGAAAGATGTTAAAAGAAAATGCAGAGCGTCTTTCATAAGCCACACCCACAGTGCGGTAGTAAAAATTTTGGTAGCCCTTCACTGTTTATATCCTATCATGTTGAATGAAAAAAGTGAAAAAGTGCAAAATAAAGTTTTGATATAACATTAGAGGAAAAAGATATGATGGTATTAAAATCTACAATCCCACATCTAGTTGATCTCTCTTTGAAGATATCAACATGTAACTATAAAAATATATAATCTATTATTCTCACTCTGACTTTTTAATACTTCATGCTATATCATGTTATTTCACCAGCAGTTTATTCATTTGTGCCAAATAGACTTCAACTGCCTGGTTCCCACAACACACTAAGCCAGAAATTATGGTTTATAATAGAGTTTACTACACAGAGCCAAATACAAGAAATTGACACAAACAGAAAGTATTTTCTAAAACCTTACTTTATGTTGCCAAAAAAAGACAGCCAAACTTATTATTCTGGATCATATGTTGATATAACTATTACATATAAAAATTAAAAACTCAGCAAAACACCGGCTGGTCATTTTAATGACAACCCATCTTTATTTTCAAACATTTTTTATGCCTGCATATATTTCTGACAGATTTGGCAAGTATATAACTACAACAACAACAACAACAACAGGCTTATATGACACTAAAATCACCAAAAACCATTGCATAATTAAAATACAGTACATAGTAAGATAAAGTAATTAAACTGTATATTTTAAAATGCTACAAGTATAAAAGCAAAAGCTTGAGTAGTACCAATTTCCTAACTCTTTTTATGTTTTGAATGGCACATTCACTATTAAAATGACTGGGAGAATAAGAAGATGTTTGCTTATACTTAAAGAAAGAGTATAATTGGCACTATTCCAGAAATCAACAGCTACTACAAAAAAAGGCCCACTCTGAAGTCTGACCTTGATATCTTAGGGTAGGGATCTATCCATGGGTAGACTCGATCCTTCAGAAACTATGGTCTCACATCATGAAGGAATAATTTAATGCTAGCACTTTGAAACTGGGATTGGAAATGAATTTGGAGCCATGTTAATTATATGTTGCAGTCAGTAATGGGCAGCCACAATTTTTACTGCCACACTGTGGGTGTGGCTTATTTTGTGGGTGTGGCTTAATGGTCATATGACTGGGTAGGAGCAGCTTGCCGGCTATATGACCAGGTGGGAGTGGCTTGAACGATCATCATCGTTCAAGTGAACTGTTAAGACCTCGACTTACAGTTTACCATTGTCGCTCACTGGGGTGACTATTTGCTCTCCTTCCTGGGCCACCTCCCCACCTCAAACTGGGTAGCTAGGTGAATGGGTGCTGCCAGAAGCATAAATGCTGCCAGCGCTGCTTCCACCCACGCCTTCTGCTTGCAACTCAGGCAGGAGGTGGCCGCATGAGGCTGGAGGGGATCCGGGCAGGAGAGAGGGAAGCTCATCCGAGGCCAGGAAGGCGGAAAGAGGAAAAAAGCAAGGAGTGCAGCAGCAGCAGCAGCAGCAGGGGAAAAAGGAAGAGCTCAGCCGAGACCAGTAATCCAGGAAGTGACAGCCACTGATTAGCTGGAGCTGCGCATGTATCTTCATTTCTCTCAGTGGAACTGCATTCCACCCCGTCCTGCCTGCTGTCCACTCCTGGTTGCAGTATCTTATTAAAAACTCACTCCTATTGTGTATCTTATTAAAAAAGTGTTTTTTTAATAAGTGTCTTATTAAAAATAAAAAAATAAAAAATAAAAACTCACTCTAATAAAGTTACTTTGCTTCAATAGACTTTATTTGTTTACTTATAAAGTGCAGTGTAATAATAAAACAATGATTGCATGCAACAGACGAGCTGGCTTTCTAACTTAGCATTCTGAAAAATATAATTTGAACTTCAAATATGCAATACGTACCACGTTTTTCAGTTTTATCTGATAACAATATATTATTCTTAAAATATACTTCATGAAGCCAGCTTAATAAATTTATTGTGGCTTTGCTTTTGCTGTTTTTTTTTTTTTACAATCAAAGGAAACTAATGTGGTTTAAATTGCTAGGAGTAAAGATGCAATTTTTGCAAATGCAATGAAACAAATTAACATTCATTTTCCACTGGGCAGATATCTGCAGTAGCAATTTGTTCCTAATTGTCACCAAATCTTTTTAAAATTTACTTTCTTTGCTTTTTTTTAAGGGTTTCCAAGTCCGCTGAGAAAAAGAAACCAGCAACATTTTTCTCTTTGGCTTTTGACATTAATTTTATAAAACGTGAGATTTTGTATCTGAAATTGTTTCAGGCAAAAAAATTGTTACCAATAAAAGAGACTATTTGTAGCTCAGGGTTGAACTGTGGGGCCCTTGATGCTCTTTGAACTTTGCTGTTTTCTTGAAGATGTTTATTACTCAAGTAGGTAACATTATCAGTGCTAGAGGGAAATGGGATCATCCTGTTTTTATCTTTCACCTAGATGTATAAAAAGTTGCAATGTTGACAGGCCAGATCTCACATCTGGGACATATGTGAGTATATACATAAACACTTCAAGTAGAGGAATGGAAACATTTTTGGACAAGAGCCAAAAACATTCTTGAATTTTTAGAACTGTTGTGAGTCAGGATGCAAATGCAGCCTTCTATATCCATTCTGGAAGCCAAACTTTTAGGAAAGCCTGTATTTTGCTTATTGATAGACTGCTTAGAGCTGTGTATTTTTATATACTTTTTTCGCCTTGCCTCCTACATGTTTTGGGTCCCAGCCACAGAATTTAGGGAAGACAAGTTAATGAACCATTTGAGCTGCAGTAAATGACCATCTTCATTTACGCTGAATAATGTGGGGTGCAGCTGCCTGCGTTCCTGCTGTCGGCCCTGACATAGACAAGAAAATAAGGGAGGAGAATCTAGTCTTAACAGAAAGAAAACCAGAAGGCCTTATTGTGAGAAGCTTTTTAAGTCTGATTGATTTATATACAAGAGAGTGTGACTGATGGTTCGTATGCTTACAGCTACTTATTCTAAGCTGCTTCTTGTAACCATCATGAGAAAGCAAAACGCTACGTGCAAGAAGGGGAGGAAGAGTGAGATATGAAGCAGAATGAAATCTGTTCTGCAGATTTGCTCTAAGTCATTATTTTTGCATTGTTCTATTTCTATGTAACCATGAATGGTTTATTGACTAATGCAATATGGAAAATATTTGAAGAAGCAAATGAATAAATTAAGAGTACTGTTGACATATTTTAGACTTGGGGCTATGTCTGAGATATGAAATTCATTGAGGTAAGCAGGCGCTCCAGATAATTGAAAAAGCTGTAAGCAGATTTTCTTCTTGTTTGAACTGAATTTGCCATGTTACTGGAAATGTCATAGACAGATGCCTCAACTTTCCTCTTACCTCCTTATATTGACTAAGCACTGTATCACTTGTTGTGTATGGGAAATGAGACCTGATTCAGTCTTAACAGGATTGACAACAGTATTGGAATTATAATCTGTACTAAGGAATTCTTACTTGCATTAAGACATAACCTTATTTAATCTGATTCATTGAATAACACATACTGGACTAGATTTCCACAATGATATTGTACAAGTTTCTTTTTACTTGGGTGGATGAGGTTTTAGAAACATAGAAGTCTGACGGCAGAAAAAGACCTCCTGGTCCATCTAGTCTGCCCTTATACTATTTTCTGTATTTTATCTTAGGATGGATATACAGTATGTTTATCCCAGGCATGTTTAAATTCAGTTACTGTGGATTTATCTACCACGTCTGCTGGAAGTTTGTTCCAAGGATCTACTACTCTTTCAGTAAAATAATATTTTCTCATGTTGCTTTTGATCTTTCCCCCAACTAACTTCAGATTGTGTCCCCTTGTTCTTGTGTTCACTTTCCTATTGAAAACACTTCCCTCCTGGACCTTATTTAACCCTTTAATATATTTAAATGTTTCAATCATGTCCCCCCTTTTCCTTCTGTCCTCCAGACTATACAGATTGAGTTCATTAAGTCTTTCCTGATACGTTTTATGCTTAAGACCTTCCACCATTCTTGTAGCCCGTCTTTGGACCCATTCAATTTTGACAATATCTTTTTGTAGGTGAGGTCTCCAGAACTGAACACAGTATTCCAAATGTGGTCTCACCAGCATTCTATATAGCGAGATCCCTCTTCCTGCTTTTCCAACTGATCTTTGGTTGGGGATTATTGAAGAAGATTCCCCTTTAAGTAGTTTGATATGTAGGTTTGGATACAGGAAAAGATACTGTGTCACCTTAGGAATATATAATATTACATCCTTCTCAAGAAGAGTCTGTTAGCACCTAAAACAGTGTTTCCCAACCTTTTTTGAGCCGCGACACATTATTCATGTTTTCAAAATTCTGGGGAACACTGAAGGGGGGGGGGGGGGGCTAAAGAAAAGTTTGGACAAAAAAAATATCTCTTCCTCCATTTCACTCTATTTCTCCCTCCCTCTTTCTCTCTCTTCCTTCCTTCCCTTCTTTCTCTCCATCCCTCTTTCTTTCTTTCTTCCTCTCTTTTTTGCTCTCTTTCTCTCTCCCTCCTTTCCTCCCTCTATGTCTTTCCCTCTCCCTCCTTCCCCCCTTTCTTTCTCTCTCTCTTGCTTTCTTTCCCTCTCTCTTGCTTTCTTTCTCTCATTCTCTCTCCCCTCCTTTTTCTCTCTCTCTCTTTCTCGTTCACCACGCCAGCAACAGAGAGAAAAAAAGAGAGCCGGAGAGAGAGTGGAGTGCGCAGCAGCCATCAGCCTCCTCGCCCTCCCAGATGTCCCCAGCGCCCGGCCTCGCGCCGCCTCGCGTTAGCCTGGCCGAAAGCCACACAGTCCCGGACTCCCGGATTGCTCGCTTCTCCGGCCAGCGCGGCGCTTTCCTGGGCAGATGGCTTTGCTGACCGGAGAAACGAGCGATCCGGGAGTCCGGGACTGTGTGGCTTTGCGCCATGAAGAGAAAACGGCAGCAGGGAAAAGTCGGCTGTTTTCTCTTCATGGCGCAAAGCCACACAGTCCCGGACTCCCGGATTCCTCGCCCCAAGGCAGGAGGCGGTGGCGGAGAAGAGTGGGCGGATCGGGCGGGCAATGGGGCAGGACGGAGAAGCCAGGGGCGCGTTTGGCCGGAGGCACCGTGGGGAGGCAGGGGCAGGGAGGTGCGGCAGTAGGAGTAAAGGGAGCCGCGGCTGCCCCTGCCTCCCCACGGTGCCTCCGGCCAAACGCGCCCCTGGCTTCTCCGTCCTGCCCCATTGCCCGCCCGATCCGCCCACTCTTCTCCGCCACCGCCTCCTGCCTTGGGGCGAGGAATCCGGGAGTCCGGGACTGTGTGGCTTTGCGCCATGAAGAGAAAACGGCAGCAGGGAAAAGTAGGCCGTTTTCTCTTCATGGCGCAAAGCTTCTCCGCCCTGCCCCATTGCCCGCCCGATCCGCCCACTCTCCTCCGCCGCCTCTCGCCGTGGCACACCTGACGGTGTCTCGCGGCACACCAGTGTGCCGCGGCACACCGGTTGGGAAACGCTGACCTAAAAGACTAATGAAACATAGTATAAAAATATCAGGCCTTAGAAATACTGTAAATAGGTTAGTTTAAAAAGATGCTCCTATATACTTTTGCTTTTTGACTACCATAGACTAACTTGATTCTCCTTATAACATGGTCTCCCTTCTAAGAATGATAGCATGGTAAAATTATCATAAAACTAATCTGAAGACATACAAGAGAACAAAGGAACAAAGGAACCATTAAAGAACAAATATTAGAGCAATGTTTCTCAACCTCAACAACTTTAAGATGTTTGGACTTCAACTACCAGAATTCCCTAACCATGAAGTACTAACTGCTATTGTGAAAATAGTTCAGAATGGGGGTGCGGGGGAGATGTTTACTGTTTTATTTTAATGCTGTGTCTGTGGGATTAAGGGAGAAAAGGGAGAACATGTTATCCTTTTGCAGGAAATCTGGTAATCCTATTTTATGCCAAATCTGTCAGATTATTTCTTTAAATGGCTATCAAACTAATGTCTAATAAGGCAAATTGTTAAATACGGATGAAATATACATATTCCCTTAAAACTGAATTAAATCAAAATACCTGTTTATCTTGCACTCATTATCTTTGGAGGCTGACCTTCCATTAAAGGTTCTTGGTGTGAGGAAAATTGGGTACTCTGAGATTATTAACAAACATATATTTTGCATGTGAAAATTATTTTCACCAGCAGGATTTGAATGAATTCAAAACTTTTTGAATACTTGGAGAACTTATCTGGAAAGTTTAAAACATTATTCTTGGTGGACCAAAGATTTTGTTCAGTATAAAGCTGCTTGGTACACATGCATATGTTGTTTGGAGGTTGAATATTCTTCTAGTAATTTAAATACATTTTTATGCTTTGTTTTTAAAATGAGATTTAGCTCTGCTTTATTACAATGTGCAGTGTTCCGATAATTTCACATTCAAAAAGATCTGTATAAATATAAATTACTTTGCAAACTATTTTCTTTTGACTTTTTTTAAAAGACTCTGTTTGGGATATAGCTTTATTAATATTCACAAGCATTGCTTAGTTAAGCCTGCTTTAAAATCACCGGGCATTTTGTAAACAGGGATTACGAGATTTTTGAATTTTGTATGCAAGATTTCTCTTTATATTCTATTTATGTTTATACAAAAATAAGTGTGATATAATGAGAACCTGTCTACTTTACTCTGAAATGCAAGATGCTCTTATTTTTCTTTCCCTACTTTACTAATACTGGCATACTTAATTCAGTATTAGTAGCTCAGCTCCCAAGATGTTCTGTGTGATTTTGAATCCCAAAGGCTTTAGAGGTTTTTGATCTGTGAAGTAAGCATGTTTTGGCAGACATAGCGTAGCATTAATGCTAAAAGAAAGAAGCCTTCACAGTTTGGAAAGAGAAGCTAGTCTTGGAGGAAAACACTATTGTTGTTGGAAGTTGCATTCAATAGTCACAGTTGTATGCCTTAGTTTCAGATCCCAGTAACACAGGCCAAATGAGCTGGAAAGTGTAACGGCCTTTTCTAATTATGTTCCACTGTTGGAAGTTGTCTTGTGATAAAACATCTGTAATTTTAATCAGTAGCTGGGTACAGATGAAAATAAACCTGAAAAAAATTGTTTTAAAATATTCTTTATCAAAAAACGATGCTTATGAATGTATATATAAACAGCAGGTTTTAATTTGAAGTATGTTTCCTTCTCATTAATCTCGTGTCTTGGTTCTTTCTTAAACATTTGAGTGAATTTCCCTTACTACTAGGACATTGTGGCTGCAAATCCAATTAGAGTTAGCTGGTCAAAAGTAGGCAGATTTGAGCCTAAATATGAAATATGTTTTGTACCCCTTGGAAAGCAATATAAAAGAGATAGCAATCATGAAGTTTTTATAAAACTGTAATAGAGAGACAGCTATAAATCACATTTCAGAAGTTGGAAAAGTGTTGAAGGTAGGAGGGAACTTTCTTGAACTTTTGTAAATGCTACAATACATAATAAAATAGATGTACAGTGTCTTTTAATTATGATAAATTAATTCTCAGTATTGGTCCCTTAATAACTAAAATGGTTTTGATTTTCATATGCAGCAACAGATCACAGATCAACAGATCACAAGATTTATGGAATTTATGGAATATTTATAGAAACTAAACTAAAATTTAGGAAAAAAAGTTTCCTGGAAGAGACTTAGCACAGTAAAGAGAATATAAGCATTATTCTGGCATACTTGAACATACATATTGATGGGAAGTTAAATACCCTGGGAATGGCTGAATAGAAACTAGGAACACTGTTTGTTTGTTTGTTTGTTTGTTAACAAGTGCAAGGAAATAGGACACATGAAATAATGGCACAAATAAATGGATATAAAGAAGCAAAATATAGCCCTAAACATATAAAATGATTACATATAAATGAGTATAGAAGGACAGGGATGGTAGGTACAATGGCAGGTAGGTATGCTTATGTCAGGCCCAAGCCCAGAGACAAGATTGTGAAATCCAATTAAATCCAATCTTTTTATTTGCTTACACCTAATAGACAGAATCTTGCCAGATTAAGGCTATAACTTTCTATGTCACTCCATCTATCCTATGAGATTTTAGGGTGTGCTTACACTGTACCTGCCCCATCACCAATCCCAGGGACTGTAGAGTCTCTTTATCCAGTATCTTCAGAGGTGGGCTACTGCCCAGATGGGGGAAATGCAGTGGGGTAGCGAAAATGGAGCTCCACCACAGAGTAGCCAATTTGCACTGAAATGTTGAAAGAAAATGCAGGGCGTCCTGCATAAGCCACGCCCACAGTGTGGTAGTAAATATTTTGGTAGCCATTCACTGAGTCCCTTACTGGGAAAGCTCTGAGTTGGCAAAATATTCCCCTTCTGTTAATGCAGGTGGACAATTCCACTTTGCTTTTGTTTTTCATTTTGCAGTTCTCTCATGTTCTTAAGAAAAAAGATTGGGGCTAGGAAAAACCAATTTGAGCCCTAGATTATTGTAATTTGGAGCATTATTATTGAAGTAGAGAACTACTGATATAAAATTTAACTTTCTTTTGATCTGCAGGTTTACTTTCTCGTCTCTCTCAATCTTGCAGCATAATCCACTCTCATTCCTACAGGTACATATTGTATCTCTACTTAAGGGTGCATGTACAAATCTTTTGAAGAATGAGTGATGGGAATATGTGGGAGTAGACATAAAGTACCTCTTTTCAAATCAATAAAGTGTCTGCATTATTTTCCAGGCTCACTTAGCTGCTTTGGAAACTGCCCACTTATCTCTGCATGTGTAAAAGAAGTGACTTTGAAGTGTTGGAATTGAACTGGCTAGCACCATGTGCCTTGCTGAAATTTTATTAGAGTGTTTATGCCAGATTCAGGTTTTTTCTTTTTAGACAAGATTGTGAAATCCCATTAAATCCAATCTTTTTATTTGCTTACACCTAATAGACAGAATCTTGCCAGATTAAGGCTATAACTTTCTATGTCACTCAATCTATCCTATGAGAGTTAGGGGGAAAAAACCGTTGGAAGATAATGTCAATATATTATTATTGCAGCAAGATTATACTGTGTAAGCACAGATAGAAAGATTCCACACTACAGGTACTCTAGAGATTCTCAGTCATCCAAGTCATGGTTGTCCCAAAGATCCCTTTTTTTCAGGAGGCAACTGGACTTCTTCTTCTTTTCTTTGAAGATGTTTCCTTTCTCATCCAAGAAGCTTCTTCAGCTCTAACCAGATTGCAAGGAGTATAAATCCTTCCATTTCCCACTATCTGGTCAAAGCTGAAGAAGCTTCTTGGAGGGGAAGCTTTTTTCAAAGAAAAAATAAGGATGTTCAGTTGTCTCCTGAAAAAAAATACCTTTGAGATTACAGTTACTCCTTGACTTATGACTTCAATTGAGACTGATATTTCTGTTGCTAAGTGAGAGAGTTATTAATTGAGTTTTGTCCCATTCCACAAGCTTTCTTCTTGCACAGGCAATCTGGGAAGCCAGATTCACTTAACAACTGTGTTACTAATTTAATAACTGCAGCAGTTAAATGAATTGCTGCAGTTATTAAATTAGTAACACAGTTGTTAAGTTAATCTGGCTTCCCAGATTGCCTGTGCATGTCAGAAGGTCACAAAAGGTGATCTTGTGACTCCAGGTCGTGGCAACCATCTTAAATATTTGTCAATTGCATCAAAATTTTGATCACATAAACTAAGTTTCTTGATTAGAGAAAAGGCACATTTATTAGTGACTAGATTTTGAAAAAAAATGTGATTTATGGTTTTGATGAATAAATAGACTGCATTATGTAGAAGAAAGAGTACTGTGATGTAACTGTAGAGAGGTTAAGATATAATTTTATTCTTATACCTGCTGTGTATAACACTAAAATCTATTTTTAATACTTTTTCCTATTTATTCTTGAACTGTTTTCCTTTTCTTGCACTTTTTGTTATTTATTTTCTTTCTTTTTCTTTGTTCTTCCATCCTAAATATTAATTTGTATTAGTTTTTATATTTTATTTTAAGAGTTTTAATTATTTGTGTTTGTGTGTGTGTGTTTCTCTCTCTGTGTTTGATATGCTAGAATTAAGTAAGATTTTATAAAAGGCAAAGGTTTCCCCTGTCACATCTGACTCTAGGGATGATGTTCATTTCTGTTTCTTAGATGAGAAACAGCATTGTCTGAAGACACTTACATGGTCATATGACCAGCAAGACTATATGCCAAGGAACATGGAATTCTATTATCGGGGGTGAGCTGCTGGGGGTTCCCATGGGCTCAGGAAAACCTCTGGCTAAGATTCTGTGCAGTTTGGAGAACTGTGTAGTTTGGAGAACCATAATCCAGAGCTGCCAGTCTCTAGTAAGATTGCCTCTCATGCAATGGGGCACAATTTGGTGGTGGCAGGTGGGGCAGGACATGGGTGGGAAGGCTATGAGACACACATCTTTCTGGAGATTGCCAGTTGGCCAGTCCTCTTATGATGTGGTGGGTCAAAAAAGGGAGGGGGAAAAATAAATAAAGAAGCTTAGTTATGAGGAAAGAAGCTATTTGTAGATTCCCAGGAGGGGGATTTCCTAGGATGTCAGAGGAGAAAATGGGACTAATCTTCGAGGGAAGAATTTGATTGAGAACAGACATTGTATCGGATGCGTGGCATGAGGATAAACATTGCCCCAAATCATTTTAGCTGGAAAACATCCCCATCCCACCTCTTTATCCACTGAAGTTGTCCTGCTTTCCCTGGTTACTTCCCTGATTCCTGCACTACAAAAAATCATTACAAAATCAGAGTGAGTGGCCCTTTTTGCAAGAGACTCTCCTAACACGAAGGGAAGGGACTCGCCAGGAGAAATACACTCAATTAGTGTGAGAAAACCTCAGTTTTGTAGCAGCACTGCTGAATTTCAAAAGAAAACCCAACATTCCTCCCCATGTGAATTATTTGTGCCTGTGCAAACCAAAACTTTACTGGAGGGTGGGGAAAAGCAATAGGGGGAATCAGGTAGAAGTAGAATGACAACTCCAGTGGATAAAGGGATGTTTTCCAGCCCAAATGATTTGGGGCAGTGCTTATTCTCAGAAGAATCAGGGTGAGCAGGCAGGCAGCGGTACAAAGTCAATTTATTTACTTAGCTATGCTGGCTGGAGAATTCTGGGAGTTGAAGTCCACAAGTCTTAAAGTTGCCAAGTTTGGGGATCCCTGTTGTAGAAGTTTCTCTGTGGGTAGATTGTGCTAAAAATAGCTCCCTACACATGTGTGTGTGTCTGTGTGGGAAAGGAAAGAATGAAAGGAAAGGAGAAATGAAAGGGAGAAAATAAAATAAAGGAGGAAAGGAAGAAAGAAAAAGAAAAAGAAAGAAGGGAAGAAAAAGAAAGAAAGAAGGAAAAAACTTGTGGCCACAATTGAGCTCAAAATTTTGGTTGCTAAGCAAGAGTGTTGTTAAGTGAGTTTCACCACATTTTATAAGTTGGCCACACACACCCACCCAGTCATCTGACCAACAAGCCACTCCCATCTGATGCCATACCCACCTGACCTCCAAACCACACCCATAAAATAAGCCCCGCCCACAGAACTGGCAGTAAAAAAAAATTAGAACCCACCTGTGACTCATGCATCAGGCTAAGCTACTATTGATTAACTATGCTGTATTGAGTAACATTGATTGTAGAATATTAAGTTGAAAATAAAAATTATAGAGTTTGAAACCATGAAAACTATCCCCACCCTACCAGTCTTCTGGAAAGCTGTTAAGACCTGGCTTTTCTGGCAGGCCTGGGACTAGCAAAGATTGAGTTCATGTATGGCTTTTTAAGGGTTATTTATATATTTTATGCTATTTGTTGTTTTATTGTTGTTATATTTTATATTGCTTTTTGCTTGTTGTGATTGTTGTGAGTTACCCAGAGTCCTGCTGGAGTTGGGCAGCATATAAATATCACTAACTTACTAACTAACTAACTAACTAACTAACTAACTAACTAACTAACTAACTAACTAACTAAAAATAAAAAAACAATGATAAAAAACCATGATAAACCTGTAACTCTATGCATATAAATGCTTTGAAAGAATTCTGAGTTTTATATTTTCTCTTTTGACCATCTAAATATCTTCAGATCAGTTGTTTTCTGGTAGTATCTTAAATATAGTTGTTCTACTAAGAAGTGGTTCAGGGTATTTAGACAAAGACATTGACAATATGGGGAAGTTGTAAAGAGGGAGAGGGAAGGGAGATTAGGAGGCAAGTAAGATGCTGGATTTCTTATCCTGTGACCTGCAGCAACCTCCTGAATCCCTTATAAGATCACTCAAATTTTGATTCAGCTAAAACTGGAAAGAACCAACATGTTCTTGGTTTGTTTGTTTTTACTACTTTCCACATACAGTAGAACTTCTGGCCATGACCACAATTTGTTCCATAACTTTGTTCACAGCCTGATTTGGTCGTGAAATTAATTTTTGAAATTTGGCACTTTCAAAAAGAATGATGTGGAAGGGGAAACTGGGCACACACAAAAAAAGTGCATTTTTTAGTCAGAACCTGATTTGGTCGTAGTCAGAAGCATTCATGACTAGAGGTTCTTATTGTATCTAGAATGATTTAGAATGATCTAGAACCCATTGCTTTTTCTATTTGAAATAAATTACGTTTTCTATTTTGTGCACACTTCATATTTATTTGTGAAGTGTGTTACTTCACTTCTTCACAAGTATAACTTCACAACAAGTATTACTACCAGAATCTGGAGTATCATCACCTAAGCCCCCCAAAACGTTACCCTTAGACTATCCACTGTTGACCTCTCCCGATTCCTAAGAGGTCAGTAAGAGGTGTGCATAAGTGCACCAGAGATCCTGCCATCCCCTGTCCTAATGTTTCTCTTTTATTTGGACTTGTGATTTTTTTCTGCATGCACAGAAAAACTAGATGGTGGCAGTTCGGGGAGTAGTAAGCTTGGGTCACTACCAGTTAGAACAACCCAGACCACCAAGTTACCACCGGTTCCATAGAACTGATATGAACCGGGAGAAACCCACCTCTGCTCTGGTCTATAGTAAACATTTTTATTTAATTAAATAAATTTCTATAGCTTCAATTCTTAACAGCATCTGTACAGATTCTTTTCTGTACAAATGAGTCATTTCAGGGTGTATTTATTGTACATCTGTGCCACTTTATAAACATTTGCCTTAATTTGACACAGCAGATTTGGTAAATAAGCCACTTTTGGGCTTAACATGATATTTACCCAAAATTTAAAGAGATTTATTGGAATCCATGGATGCTTTCCTGCTCTCTGTCTCAAAATTCATCCAAAACTCTAGTAAAAGTGAGCTTTGTGCCAAATTCATCATTGAAAGCCAGGGAGTAGCAGCTGTGAAGTTGACATAACACTGTTTCATGAACTTTCCCTGAAGTGGTCTAATACCTTTTAACATCTGTGGTCTTTCCACATTGCCAAGATGTTTAGAAATTCACAATGTGAGCATGTGTATATGACTCAAGTCTCAGTTTTACACTATGTTGAAAAAATGTATAGTGAAAAGCCGATGGCAGGTGTTTTGTTTAAAATAAATGTGTAGGATTTTTCCTTCCCTTTCCTCTAAGTATTCCATCCTCTTTTCATTGGTCATATTGTATGCTACATATATGTTAAAAATTTGCAAAATGAAACTGCATAGGTTTAGACAGGATTTTGTAAATGGAATTTGTGGTGCTCGAAAACAAAACGAAGCTATTGTACAAAGGTGATGTACTGTATTTCTGAGACAATTTTCTTTTCTCCCTATTCCCCAATTGGGTGGGAAGTGACAAGGTGAGAGATCAAAATGTGTTTATGTATTTGTCCTTATGTATTTGATCTTTCACAATCCCACTTTTTCCATAAGAAGAAAGCAAATAGATTGATTCCCACTTTTAGAGTATCTCTTTTCCTGAGATGCTGAAGCATAATCTTTCCCTTCTGAACCAACTAATAGCTTCTCTAAGGGAAAAGGCAGGTATGTGTGCAAAGATAACCTAACTGTGTCTAGAATGCTGATTTGTCTGCAGATAAGTGAAGAGATTTTCTTCACTGGAGAAAAGAAAATGACCCTTGGGAAAATAAATGGGGTTGCCACTGACTTTTTCCTCTAGAGTATTGTTTGAAAAGTGACTAAGAAGCATGTGTATGTGTGTGAATGTATTTAATCCACATAAGGCTTCTACTTTTTTCAGAGTATGAAACTCATTTCTAAGATCTCCTATTGCAGGTAGTCCTCAATTTATGAACAGGTGGTTCTCAACTTACAGTGTCATGGGCTGTCAGCTGTTATGGGCTTACCAAGGTTTGCCCATGCAACTACATCACTCCATGAGCTTCATTACCTGCCATTTGATCTCTGAACGCAATTCAAAGTGTTGGTTGTTATCTATAAAGCCCTACATGGCCTAGGACCAGGTTACTTATGGCAGTGATTTTCAACCTTTTTTGAGCTGCGGCACATTTTTTCCATTTACAAAACCATGGGGCACATTGAGGGGGGGGGGGCGGCTAAAAAAAGTTTGGACAAAAAATTTCTCTCTTCCTCCCTTTCGCTCTATTTCTCTCTCCCTCTTTCTCTCCCTCTTTTTTTCTCTCTCCATCCCTCTTTCTTTCTCTCTTCCTTCCTCTTTTTTGCTCTCTTTCTCTCTCCCTCCCTACTTCCCTCTATGTCTTTCTCTCTCCCACTTTCCCTCCCTCTTTCTTTCTCTCTCTTGCTTTCTTTCTCTCTTGTTCTCTTTCTCTTTCTTTCTCTTGCTTGCTTTCTCTTGTTTTCTTTCTCTCTCTTGCTTGCTTTCTCTCTCTCTTGCTCTTTCTTTCTTTCTCTCTCTTTCTTTCTCTCTCTCTTGTTTTCTTTCTCTCTCTGAGCTTCGCGGCACACCTGACCATGTCTCGCGGCACACTAGTGTGCCACGGCACACTGGTTGAAAAACACTGACTTATGGGACTGTCTCCAGCCTTGTGTATCCCTGTGACCCGTCAGAGCCCACAGAGTTGACCTTCTCCAGGTCCTGTCTGCCAGTCAATGCCATCTGTTGGGCCCTGGGGAAGGGCCTTTTCTGTAACAGGTCTGATACTGTGGAACCAACCAGAGATTCGTATTGCCCGCCCACTCTCCTGGACTTCTAAAAACTCGTCTTTGCTGGAAGGCCTGGGAGCGTTGAGCTTCAACACTCTGCTCTGACCATTAGCATGAATGTGATATGAATGTATATGTTTAAACTAATTTTTATAATTGGGCTTTGGAACTATTGAATTGTATTGTTTTTTATATGTTGTGAGCCGCCCTGAGTCTTCGGAGAAGGGCAGCATATAAATCCAATAAACAAACGAACAAATAAATAAATAAACAATTGAGCCCAAAATGTACATTTCTAAATAAGAAATTTGTTGAGTTTTGTCCCATTTCACAACTTTTTTTGCCATATTTGTGAAGTGAATCACTGCAGTTGTTAAAGTAGTAACATTATTTTTAAGTGAATCTGACTTCGTTATTGACTTTGCTTGTCAGAAGGTCACAGAAGGTGATCACAGGACCTTTGAACACTGCAACTGTGAGAAATATGAACCAGTTGTCAAGCATTCAATATAAATCATGTGACCATGGGGATGCTGCAAAGGTCACAAGTGTGAAAAAATGGCCATAAGTCATTCCTTCATTGCCATTGTAACTTTGAAAGGTCACTAAAGAAACTGTTGTAAATTGAGGACTTACATGTATACATGTCTAAGATTTGTTTCTTCATGGCATGACAAATACTAACTGTTAAAGGAAAGATGGCTGAAAATCATAGTTATAGTGATTAGTTAATTTATTTATTTATTTATTGGATTTCTATGCTGCCCTTCGAGGACGTAATGAGTATATCATCCTTACAAAATGATTAACATCATACTAATTTCATTATAATGTGTGGCAGTTCACCAAAATATAATCTCAAAGTTCTTCAAGAGAGAACCAAAATTTTAAGACTGAAGTCAGTTGGAAATTCTGAATCACAAATGGCACATGGAGCCAGATCAGGTCTGCCCCGCATACCTGCACCAACCAGCTAATTTTTGAGCCTTTAGGGCCTCTTAGGAATCTGGAAAAAGCATGTTTTGAGTCTCTGGAGGGGGTGGGAAAGGCCCGTTTTTGGTTCTACCCAAACACCAGAGCCTTTCTGGGAATCTGAGGAGGATGAAAACAGCCTCCATCCCCCACCCCAGAGGTCATCAGGAGGCTGGAAATGTTCCATTTGCCAACTTGAAGAAGTTCGCAGATTGGCCATTTCTGGCATCCAGAGAGCCTCTGGGACGGCAAAGGCTTTTTTCATCCTCCCTAGGATCCTAGGCTCTGAAGCCTGGGGGGGAGCAAAACACGGGCATGCCACCACATGCCACGGTTTACCCTGCATGGAATTATGGGTGTGGGCACGTAAGCACATGCCCCTCTGCAGTCCCCTTTGTTTATTTGTTTATTGTTAGAGTTGAAAGGGACCGTGAAGACCATCAAGTTCAACCCCCTGCCCAAGCAGGAACCCTATAGCACACCAGTCAAGTGGCAGTTCAATCTTCTCTTTAAAATGTCCAGAGTGTTGGAGTTCACAATGTCCGCTGGTAGGTTGTTCCATTGGTTGATCGCTCTGACCGTCAGGAAGTTCCTCCTTATCTCCATGTTGAATCTCTCCTTGGTCAGCTTCTAGCCATTGTTCCTCGTCCGGTCCTCTGGTGCCCTGGAGAATAAAGTGATCCCCTCCTCTCTGTGACATCCCCTTGTATACTTGTAGACGTGAACCAAAAAAGGTTTGCCATCACTGTAATAGAGCATTTTCATCTTGGCCACTTTAAGGCATGTGACTGTCAACTCCCAGAATTCCCCAGTCAGAATTCTTGAAGTTGAAGTTTGCCTATCTTAAAGCGATAGGCACCATTTTCAAGTACTGGAAAACTAATACATGTTTCCCCATGGTGATATGCTAGTGAAGGTGCATTTCCCAAAATACGTAGATCACATATGGTTACAAAATTGTATAATTTCCTTTCCAAAAATATTAAACGCGTGTATGTATATCCATGTGTGCATGGTTTGTGTTTTAATATATATCAGTTTCTCTTTCATTTTTATCATGCCAGCCCTTCAAGGCTGCCTGTTGTATCCTGGAATGGCTACCTTGTAACTCTGTAAATAGTTTGTTCCTCTTTCCAGCGCTGTCTGAGCCGAAGCAGGAAGTCGCTCCTGATTGGCTCAGACGCGGCCGGCTCTAGCTTTGGCGGGAACCGCAAATGTATAAAAGGAGCGGTTTCTCCAAGCAGAGTCAGTCGGTACTCGCTGAATTGTCACTTTACCTTGCTGAGCTGTCACTTGTTCTCTGAGCTGAATAAAAGTACCGATTGCTTGAACCCTGCCTCTGGGTCTACTTCACTGGCGACGAACGGACGGAAGAAACATCGCGTGCAACATGAACAAAGTCCAGATCGGCCAGGCTCCGGAACTCTTCGATCCCGAGAAAACGACCTGGGACGAATACATGGCCACCTTCGAGATCTTCCTCGAGGCGGCGGGAATACAGGACGCCGAAGCCGATCGAAGACGGGCTATTTTCCTTAATTACTGCGGCTCAGAAATCCGTGGACTGGCCCAAACTCTCACCGAACCGCAGCAAGCAAGAACTGTAGCGTGGGACGTCCTACAGGAAAAGCTAGCGAGCCACTTCAAACCGACCAAACCGGCCATGGTTTTTCGGCATCAATTTTCCATGATGGCTCAGAAGGAAACCGAGTCGATCAACCAGTTTACAACGCGGCTTCGAACGGTACTTGCTCAATGCAAGTTTAAAGACCCGGAAGCTCGCCTCACCGACGCCTTGGTTTTCGGCATGAAAAGCAGCACAGTGAGAAATAAACTCCTCACCGAAGAAGAGCCGACTCTACAAACCGTGATTAAACTAGCGCAAACCGCAGAAGCAGCCGACGCAGCGGCTAGGGAATTGAAAGAGCACGGAAGGCGAGAACTCATTGCCAAAATTGACTCCGCGTCTCCCAGCGCCGTGGAATCAGACGACCTCAGCCAACCAACTCACAGCGGGGACAACTGCCTCCTGGTGCAAGACCAGCCGAGACACCTTAGAGCTACTCACCCAGCCCCCTGCGCGGGCTGCCGGGGAAATCACCAGCGCCATCGATGCCCTTTCCGAGACGCTACATGCCGCCGCTGCAACCGTAGAGGCCACATCGCCATCGCTTGCAGAGCAACAGCACCAGAAGAAACATTCGCCACACCGCAATACCAGCGACCACAAAACCAGACCCCCCAATCGCGAGAAAGGAGACCGTTCCGCAACTCGAGTCAAAGGAACTACTCAACCGCTAACCGCGACTACTATAGAGGTAACTCTCAATTTTCCGTGAATAACACAGCAACCAAAAAGGGGGCTAAAATTGTTATCTCACTGTTACTAAATAACCAGCCTTGCTCAATGGAGCTGGATATGGGCTCTAGATATACCATCATGCCCTGGGAAAAATTTAAACTGTATATGCCTAATGTGTCTAAGGCTGACCTAAATCAAACCTCTTTGGTGATCAGAGACTTTCAAGGGGGGGTAATCTCGGTCCTGGGAACAGCAAATGTACCGATTGCATTCAAGAATGTTAAATGTACCCTTCCCATGCTTATTGTAACAGGGGCCAAGCACTCTCTTCTGGGTTTAGCGTGGATGGAACCGTTGGGGATCGAGATTTCGGGTGTGTGTAATGTAAACTGTGATAATATGCCTAACTTTGTGAAAGAGTTCCCTGAAGTGTTCAGCCCCACCTTGGGATTGTATAAGGGGCCCCCTATATCATTCTCTATTGACCCCAAGGTTCCACCGATCAGACTAAAACCTCGCAGGGTCCCCCTTCCGCTTCTCCCCAAACTAGACATACAGCTGGATAAACTCATTAGCCAAGGTATTTTGGTCCCTGTGGAACAGGGGCCATGGGAAACTCCCATAGTTACACCTCTGAAGCCAGATGGTTCTTTAAGAGTTTGCGCTGATTACAAATCAACCCTGAATAAGGCACTCCAACACCACCCCTACCCCATCCCGGTTGTGCAACAACTTCTACACTCCCTGGGGGAGGGGAAAAGGTTCGCAAAGATCGACCTGGCGCAAGCTTACCAGCAACTTCCAGTCGATGAACAAACAGCAAACGCTCAAACAATTGTAACGCACAGGGGGGCTTTCAAATGCACGAGGTTACAGTTTGGGGTAAGCATAGCCCCAGGAATATTCCAGAGCATTATGGAACGCCTATTGTCAGGGGTAAATGGGGCCATTCCATACTTTGATGACATCTTAATTGCAGGGGAAAACCAGGAACAAGTAAACAAAAGAATAAGGGAAGTACTTAAGAGGTTACAGGACAAAGGGTTAAGAATCAAGCCTGATAAATGTGTCTGGGGAACCAACAGTATAGAATTCCTTGGTTATAAAATAGATAAAGAAGGCATCCACCCCACAACAGAAAAGCTGAAAGCAATTAGAGAAGCCCCAGAACCACGAGATAAGAATGAGCTACAGGCATTTTTGGGCCTCCTTAATTTTTATTCCGTTTTTTTAAAGCAGAAGGCAACAGTAGCAGAGCCTCTCCATCGTTTACTCCAGAAGGAAGCCCGCTGGACATGGGGGAAAACTGAACGTGAAGCTTTCTCTCAAATAAAGGATTTATTAACTTCTAAAAGTGTAGTAGTCCAATATAGTGCTTCACTACCCATTAGGCTCACGTGCGACGCTTCGCCGTACGGCATAGGAGGAGTCCTAGCTCACGTTCTACCTAATAAGACAGAGGCCCCAATAGCATTTTTCTCAAGAACCATGACCAGCACAGAGAGGAATTATAGCCAGTTAGACAAGGAGGCCCTAGCATTAGTGGCAGGGGTAAAGAAGTTTCACAATTATATTTTTGGAAGAAGTTTTGAACTAGTCACTGACCACAAGCCCCTACTAGGTCTGCTAGCTCCCAACAAGCCCACTCCACCTTTTATGTCTCCAAGACTAATCAGATGGGCTCTTTTCCTCTCAGGGTACCAGTATGAGCTCACCCACAAGGGGGGGAAGGAAATCAATCACGCAGATGGCCTCAGCAGGTGCCCCATAGCAGACTTAGTGGAAGACCCTGTTCCTTCCACAGATGTGTTAATGATAGAACTCGAGGATAACCCACTAACCACGGCCAAAGAGGTAGCTGCACATACGCAGCAAGATCAAATCCTTAAACAAGTGGTGAACTGTGTTCTAAAGGGATGGCAAAATGATGTTGTGAAACCTGAATTGTGTGATTTTAAAAACAAAAGACTTGAGTTATCATATGTAAAGGGTTGTCTGTTGTGGGGAGATAGAGTGATCATCCCCAAAAGCCTAAGGGAAAAGGTACTCAAAATGTTACATGTGGGTCATCCTGGGATTGTCAGGATGAAGAGCCTGGCAAGGGGGCATCTATGGTGGCCAGGGCTGGATGCTGATATTGAAAATTGGGTTTCAAAGTGTGACCCGTGCCAAGAGTCACGGCCTAGTCCCCCCAAAACAACTCCGGCTGAGTGGGAACAGCCTGCTGGCCCTTGGTCTAGAATCCACATTGATTTTGCTGGCCCAGTGGGTTCCCAGTATTTTTTAATAGTGGTTGATGCCTTCTCCAAATGGGTGGAAATAATAGCAATGAACAACATAACCACAAGTGCCACCATCAAGGTATTGAGTAGACTGTTTGCATCCCATGGTTGCCCAGATATCTTAGTGTCTGACAATGGGCCACAGCTAACAGCCAGGCAATTCGAATTGTTCTTAGATGGCCTAGGGGTCAGGCATGCCCTCATCTCGCCTTATTCGCCCTGGGCTAACGGATTGGCAGAACGCTACGTTCGGGTGGCAAAGGAGGCATTGCGCAGGTCAGGCCCTGGGGATGTGCAACAAAACTTGGACCAATTCTTACTCACCCAGCACAGTACCCCTAACTCACACACACATGTAAGCCCTGCAGAGTTATTGATGGGAAGGAAGTTGAGGTCACCACTAGACAGGTTAAACCCAAGGTTCTGTGTTAATAATAACCAAATGTGTGTAAAACCTGAAAGAGAAATGTATTTGGGACAAAATGTATATGTAAAAAGTTTTGATGGAAATGTAAACTGGATGAAAGGAATTGTTGTTAAGCAAAATGCACCAAAGACTTATATTGTAAAACTAGAGGATGGTCGTTTGTGGAAACGACACATAGACCACATTCGGAAGCGAACAGAAAATCAATTGCCACAAACCACTGACATGGACTCTCCCCCTTCAACAGACTTTAGTACATTGCCCGAGTTAAGAAACACGCAAAGAGACTTATCGGGCCAGGGGGAACCATCCAGCGACGCCGAGCCATCCTCGTCCTCCGAAGCCTTCGTTGTGCCCGCCAGGCCAAGTCCGCCGCGCCGGGAGAACAGCGGCGAGCCATCCTCCACAGTCAGTGTCGAAGGAGAAATTGAACTGCGCAGGTCAGCGCGAGCTCCTCGGAGGCCCCACCGATTGGACGACTTTGTCACATGGCTTTCATGATGGATGTGTCCAACTATGAGGGGAGGGGTGTTGTATCCTGGAATGGCTACCTTGTAACTCTGTAAATAGTTTGTTCCTCTTTCCAGCGCTGTCTGAGCCGAAGCAGGAAGTCGCTCCTGATTGGCTCAGACGCGGCCGGCTCTAGCTTTGGCGGGAACCGCAAATGTATAAAAGGAGCGGTTTCTCCAAGCAGAGTCAGTCGGTACTCGCTGAATTGTCACTTTACCTTGCTGAGCTGTCACTTGTTCTCTGAGCTGAATAAAAGTACCGATTGCTTGAACCCTGCCTCTGGGTCTACTTCACTGCCTAAACCAGTAAACAGACTTCATTGGAAGACTAGAATCAAGTTTTATTGTGCTATACTCTATTAGTAGAATATTGCAATATCTTTCTATGCTTTTTGGTGCTGTCCTCCATATACACCAATTGCTAGCAGCTAGCCTGAAGCTTTTTCTAATACTATATCTTTTCCTTGAGTTCAAGGAAAGTTTGTATCCTTTTTGGTTTGGGAATGGCTTCTGAATATTTTCTGCAAGGACATATAAATGGCTTCCTGTATAACCTTACATGAGGTATTTTGAGTAGCTTATTTGAGATGCAGTTGTAATGAGAGAATCTGGAAAATGTATTTTAGAAACATGTAAAGGAATTATAGTATCCTGATATATTGAAGAGTGGAGTTAGAGTGACCACAATAAAAGATAATATATAAGAAAAAATGATAAACAATAAAATGATAAACAAATGTGGTGTTATATTTAGATAGCTTTTGGACGGTATGCATTTATATGTACCTATTTATAACTAGAGAAATGCTAAAATATGAATGTGATAATAGTATAGCTATGCATCTTATTTAAGATGTTTCTCAAGAGAACATATCTGTCTGACAATGAGATCATGGCCTCCTTGGTTTCCTTTACCAAAGGAAAATAGAAAGTGTGAATATAAAAATTACTGAAGGATTAATTGGTTACCTGTGCCTGGGAAAGTGAGTTTCAGAATTCTGGTTAAAAATAAGTAAATTGGGGAAGTTAAGTGATGTGTATTTATGCTAGACAAAGAATGAGTAAAGTTTTTTTTTTTAACTTTTCAGTTGGTCATTAAGACATGTATGAATGTAGGAAAAGTGTTCTTAATTTAGAGAATTTAGATAGTGCCTTGGTTTATGATATCTTTTACACAATTCAAAGGAAATTTATTTGTCAGCGTGGTGAGTAAAGCATGACTTAGAATAAATGAAATAATAAATGCTTAGTGAATGCTTTAATATTTAACAAACCTTATTTGTTTGATCCATTTATACACAAATATATCAGGCATTCATGCAATGATAGCAGAGAGCATTGGTTGGTTTACTTATTTTCTGAGAAACTCAATCATCTGAAATTAATGTAAGACTGTATGATGTAATAAGAAGCATTAATCTGAAAATTTGTATACCAAAGACCAAGGTAGTTGTGTTTAATAGGGATAATAAACTGAACAATTTCATCCTACATAAATGATGAAAACTAAAGCTATTGAATTAATATGTGTCTATTGATGGAGTGATTACTATTTTTTTTTTAAATAGACATACAAATGGTAGTAGAAAGATGTGCATTAGTATAAGAGGTTTTGCGAGGCATGACTATCAACATAAACAAATAGTGAATTAAGAATGACTTCTGCCCACACCATTATGTGGAAATGAGCATTAAATGTTTCAGGAGAAACATAGATGTAAGTTGTATATAATGGGAATAGGATCCTTACATCTGTATGGTAAATTCACAGTCACTGAATTTAAACATGCCTGGGATAAACATATATCCATTATAACATAAAATACAGGAAATAAGGGAAATAAGGGAAATAAGGGCAGACTAGATGGACCATGATGTCTTTTTCTGCCGTCAGTCTTCTATGTTTCTAAAAGAAATAGAATTAATGAATTAATGCTGAATTAATGTGACTTCAACAATAAAAGAAGTGATCAGTATAAGTGAGATTTGTTGTTGTAAATGAGAATCAAATTGCAAAACAAGTAATAAAAGCAAGAGGAATGAACTGAAGAAAGGAAGGGAGGAAAGAAGAAAGAAAGAAAGAGAGAGAGAGAGAAAGAAAGAAAGAAAGAAAGAAAGAAAGAAAGAAAGAAAGAAAGGAGAAGACAAACTATTATTGGAAAGAGTCAAAGAGATCCTCAAAAAGACAAGAGTCAAAAGCTTGAAGAACAAAAAATAATAAGGGGATGTATGGATTAAGCATGGTTTACATAGATTAAATGGTATGAAGTATTGTGATAGGCTTTAGATAGGCTTTCTTTCTTTCTTTTTTCTTTCTTTCTTTCTTTCTTTCTTTCTTTCTTTCTTTTAATCTGTTGCCTTCCTGTTCCTGTTCCTGTTCCTCTTCTTCTTCTTCTGTTTTTCTATTTCTTATACTTTTTATGTGTTCTGCATGTTTGTTCCAAAAGGCAACAGTTCCAAAAGGCAACAGTGACAAATTTTAAACCATTGTCATAGGAATTTGCACATAATAAAAGGCAAGGGCTTTGAATACAATGTTATGGTTCCCACTGTGACTTTTTTTTTTAAAAAAAAAATTCTCATCCAGCCTTAAAATAAACTGTTGTTTTTATTTGGAATGGCTAAGTCAAATAGATTGTGATAATTTGACTTGTATTACAAAGCAATGTAAGTTTTTCATATGAAAAATTTGAAAATCATTTTGATATGTTTAAAACAAAGTTCAATCTGATATAGAAACATAGAAACATAGAAGATTGACGGCAGAAAAAGACCTCATGGTCCATATCTTTCTGATGTGTCCCATTTTCCTGTGTCTATTAATTGACACCCCTCCTCCCTTTAAAGGTTTTTGTAAAGCTTTCAAGGAATACAGCTCTGGCTGTCCTTTTTTTGTTGTCTCTATGATTATCCTTTAAAGTATCTTCCATCAAGTGCCTTTCTTTACATTTAGCATTCAGGTCATTACCATTAACAACAATAATCTGTTTTATAAGTCCATTGTGAATATAGCAGTCTTAAATTGCTCCATTGTGCTTATAGTTTTAGAAACAGCTACTTCAAGCAGCTAGGTGAAAGTTAAAAGTACAGCAAAGGGGTACAGAAGGTAAAAGGAAGCCGCCCCGAGTCTGCGGAGAGGGGCGGCATACAAATCTAAATAATAAATAAAATAAATAAAAGATAACCATGGTATTTCAAATCCAGGGAAACTTGTGTTGTAAATATTTTAGGATTTTTTGTAGCTTTGAATATTTATCAAAATAAAATTACAATTTATCCTAAATGTCTGACTACTCAGGGTATCAAGCAGGAGTGGGCTGCTGCCCGGATTTTTTTTTTTGGGGGGGGCATAGTGGGGTAGCGAAAATGGAGCTCCACCCAGAGCATCCTATTTACACTGAAAGATGTTGAAAGAAAATGCAGGGCAACCTGCATAAGCCATGCCCACAGTGTGGTAGTAAAAATTTTGGTATCCCTTCACTGGTATCATGTATTATATGCTTCCTGCATAAAGCAATGGTGGGTTGCTACTGATTTGCCCCAGGTTGGGCAAACTTTAAGCAGCATAGTGGGAGGCTCCGCCCACTCGCCTGGACATCTCTGCGCATGTGCAGAAGCTTCTCCACTGTGCAGAAGTGTGTGCACATGCACTTCCAATAGCGAAGTAGTAGTGAAGGTACTTGAAATCCATTACTGGATAATACCATAGCAATAGGTATTGCTATGATAGGTAGCAGTAGGCAATAGGTATTGTAGTATTGTTGATTTATAAAGGATATCTAACACAGATTTCAGCTACAGCATCCATGAGAGATTATTTCCATCCCTTGGATAAATATTTCTAGCAAAGTTTAGCCCATTATCTCCCAAGGAAGCATTTCTTAATATGTAGCTGAAATCTGCTTTCCTGCTGTTGCTATCTGATAGTTCTAATCCTGCCTTCTAAAACAACAGAGAACAAATGCCATCTTCTCTGTGAAAGTTCACTAGTTAAAAACAGCTATCACGTCTCCCCTTGATTGTTTTCTGCTCCAAGCTAAAATTACCCAACTCTTTCAGTTTGTTCTTTTCAAGTTCAGTTGTGTTTCTGTAGATTCATTCTAGTTTGTCAATGAAATGTTAAAAGTCTGCATTTTTAACATTGGAATTCAATTTTAGAGGGGGGGGGAATGTAATTAGTCAGCTTTTGTTTCCCCAGAATTTTCAGTCTGTTTTCTTTCATTGATCCTTTTGCTATGTTTGTAGCAATACATTATAGAAGTAGAGGAAAGAATGTTCTTATAGTGATACTGAATAATATCAGTTCACCAATCCTGTTAGCAGAATAATAGTATTTGGATAACAACTGCATTGGTTAAACCAGCCAAGCAGATTTTTGTCCCCTTCTTATTTGATATTTTCTTCATTTAGTCTTAGGGAAGTATCATTCTTCACTCAACTTACCAGAAAGATAGTGTTATTTCTCAGCAATTTCCACAACATTGAAGCAAGCACATTTCAAACATAGTGGAGTGCAGTGTTTTGATTTATTTTTAAAGTAGTCATTTAGCACAAACCAGCCACGAGAAAGGAAGCATTGCTGCTATTTCATTTCTTTCCTGGGGGGGGGGGGATCCTATTGACATGCACAGAGAAAACACACAGCCAGCTAACCTAGAGATATAAGAGTTCTCAGTCACAGCAGTCTATAAAAGTCCCCAATGACTGCATCACATAGCTATCAAAAATATTTTATGTCTTCTGGCTGCATTTTTGTCACTTTGTCTTTGAATCAAGGGACCAGAAAATGTACTTCCAAGGTTGCATCTGAAATTCTTTCTTCTCTTTCAATTTAACAGATAAGATTCTTTTCTGACCCTGGATATTCACACTTTTTCATGTATACTTTCAGCTTATCTATTGATTCCATTTAGATCCAGGTAATATAAATGAGATCCACACGACTAGGTGTCTTAATTTACAAGCTTGAATATATTCTTGCCCTTCTTATAATTCTCTTGAAAACAAAGTAGTATGCCAACTGATCTGTTTTGATTTTCACCCATTTGCTGTAAAACTCTCAATTTACAATCATTGCATTTTTCATTTGAATTATTATGAGTAATCATTTATTTTATGTATTATTGATTTATTTTGTTCATTTACAGATTCTAGGGAAGCAAAAAATACTTTCTGAGATAAATTTGTTTTTGTGTATTTCTATCCTGTATTATTGGAAAAGAGAAATATGGAAACTGAAGCAAATTAGAACAATTCTTGGAACTGTCCAGAGTGCTGAAAGATCCACTTACAGTGCAATTCTAGCAAGGAAACCAGTGACATTTGATCTCTTAATGTTTCATTAAGAATTGTTTTGATACTACATTAACAATGATTCTGCAGTATAAGAAGTTAAAAATGTAAAGTTATATGAATGAGTATCGTTTGAATAACTCCATCTGGATTCTAAAATTCTAAGAAATCTCTGTGTAACTGCTCCACACACACAATCCACTGTACGGTAGTATGGTAATCCAAGCATACGATTAATTTCTTCTCTGAAATCAGTGGGACATAAAAGTGCTTAATTGTGGATGAATAATGCCCCATATTTCACAGTGTGACTGAGAGCTCTTTTATAGCTGTGTCTTTAAGGAGAACAATTACTTCACAGACAGTATTATCTTTTCTTTGGTTCTTTTATAATGTTCAAGTATATTTTCAGGAATTAAGCGGAAAACCAGAACTTTTTACAGGAGAGTGAACTTATCAGTCTCTCTGCCACTCTCACAGGTCCTTGCTAGCAACCACCCTCTTTGTTGCTTAGCTACCAAATCTCCCCACTTTCTCCTCCTTCCTTCTACTCAACCTTTCACTAAGAGAGATAAGGAAGGCAGAACAGGAAGGCGACTGGATGAGTTGCTTTCGTGTTTGGTTAAAGCCTTTCATCATGCTTTTCTTCTTCACAGCTGTCTCTCTGTGTAGATGTGGTGGAATGTGCCTCCTCTGAACGTTTTGCTCTATGTTTCTCTGGGGCTTCCCTGAAAGCTCTAGGTGTCTATCTGCAGGCCAGCCTCCTCCTTCTGTTCCCTGTTAGCTTTGGGCCTGTCTGGGTCTTCTTTTATTTACTCTCAAGGAAGCTCCAACCAACATCCACTTACAGTGCAATTCTAGCAAGGAAACATTTCTATGTTCTAGCAACTGAAGAGTTTCTCTTCCTGGCTTCAGCCTCCAACAGCTGTATGTATATAGTAAGTTTGAGCAATAAAAATGTGCCAGGGCAGCTTAGTTGCCATTATGATAACATAGCTGCAATATAAGATCACACTGGAGCTCTCTTCTCACCATTTCTTTTCTTTTTGCTGATCCATAATACACATGTTACATTAAAACTGAAGACTCTGTTCATTGATGTGTACTTAGTAAGTGTACATGTGTACAGTTTTCTTTCTTAGCACACCTAAGAGGAACATCTATTAATTTTCTGTTTAAAATTAGGTAGCAGCCTTATTATATTGCCACTGAAGTCAATGTCAAATGAACATTAAAAAGAGATCTACAAATTGCCAAGGGTGACAAGCTTCCAGAATTTTTTCTTAAAGGTCAGAAGAATTGGAGACATGTAAACTGTGTGGGAGTGAGAGGCTATCGCAGAGAACAGGAGATAGTAATACAAGAATCTAAGTTTAATTGCTGAATACATGCTAAACCAGAGTAGTCAAACTGGTGGCTGCCAGGCTGGATGGATCACATACAGGCCTTACCCGCTCCAGTTCTGCAAAGGCAAAAAAGTCAGGATACATCACGATACATCATGTGACACGATTGAGTTTGACACCCATGGTCTAGACAATTGATAATAAGCCTAAATAACACTATCTTGAATTTAGGAACCTTTGGGAAAAATGATTAACTGAAGATAAATCCAATAAAAGTGGAGCTAACAACTATGGCAGAATGAAGAAATGGCTAGTAAACTCGTTCTAATTCTGCTTCAGACAAGGGGAGAACCTGAGATCATCCACGAGTGTCCCATACAATTGTTCTTTGTGGTCTTTGGTAGATTTAGAGCTCTAGGAGAAAAAGAAATAAACATCTTGTTGCTCTGTAGTGAATGCAGTCAAGAGGCATATTTTTAATGACTTTTGGAAATTTCAACTTACAACTTGCTAAGGATTCAGATAAATTTTAAATAAGATTTTGAGATTAATGATAAGAATCTTCCCACAGGAAAATATTTTTGTTTTGAATTCTTTAAAAAAGCATAATAAGTGTTCTGCCGGCGTGTCTGAACCGCATGTAATTACCGGGTAATTAGTCCAGGAAGACACACACCACATGATAAAAGGAAAACCCAAAGGTTGTTATAAACAGAAAAACAGAAACAGCTCCCTTTTTAAATGTCAAAGGGATTTTCTGGTATACACAAGGCACAGGTTAAATGCAGTCCAATTGCTCACCCAATAACTGGGAAATTGAGTCCAATTCTAAAGTCCAGAGAGTCCACACACACAATCCTGAACAGCAAAAACCACGATCTTCACGAAACAATGAATCAGATAAACTGCCATGAGGCTAAAACACCAGGCTGCACTTTTATCTGTAGCACTAATTACAGCAGCCCCACCCAACCACAGGTGGCCTCATTTTCTCTTGTAATAATCCTTCAGTTGTTGTCTCCTATGCATCAGTCTACGCATGCATGGATGTGTCATTAATTCTTGTTCAGAATCCAGGGATGATACAGATGACTGATCTCCTCCTGGGCTGTCTGCCAAACTCCCCTCTTCCATTTCACTCACGCTTCCTTGGTCAGAGGAGACTTCGTCGGCAGATTCTACTGGGAGCAAAACAGGCCTGCAACATGTGGATATCTCCCCCACATCCACCTCCACATTCCTTGGGGTAGGAGCTGGGCCAGAGCTAACCACAACAAATAAGATAGAACTTTTAAGGTTGGACGCTAGCAGGATCTAGAAAGAATTAAAAATTACAATTAAAGAAGAAAATTTAAATTTGATTTCCTAATATAGAATGGAGGAAAACATTTTAACATTTGACATATTGAAATAATGAATTTAAAAGTCAATCTTAAGAATGTGTGCCTCTATAAATAGAATGTATTTAAAACATGTTATAGAAGAGGAAAGAGTTTTACCTGACAAAATATAGACTGATATAAAAATGTCTTTAAAAAGTAGAAGCTATAAGTATTATATGGAACAAGATGCCAGTGGACACGCTTCAGGACATATAACAGAGATGTTATAATAATTAAAAGAAATATACAAATAACAAACCAAGAGAATAACCTGGATAATTTTCCTTATTGGATCTACAAAAGATTCAAAGCTTTGAAGATACTGTATATGAAAAGAAATGTTGAGTTTTAGGACATTATTTGAATTAACAAGATCAAGATTGTTAAAAATAAAAGCAAGAAATATGAAGCTGGTTCATATTTAATTTAAAAGTTGTAATAGAAGTTTTAACTTTGGTAATCCTAAATGGACTCCAGGGTTGTAGGTTAAGTGGGAAAGTTAAAAATAAAAAACTGGAAGAAAATATCATATCGCTTCCACACTAATGCTAAGAAAACTGCATGAACCCGAGCTTGATTTAAGTTGACTTGACTCAGGTGTCTATATCTTTAAATAGCATTGTGTTTGCTTCATGACAAATTTGAACAGCTTTCTTAAGGCATGTCTTAATTAAGTCAAGTGATAAATGCACTTACATTAATTGACTGGTGTGTTTCAGCCAACCATTGATATAATAACCTCTGCAAGATTCATTTGACCTACTTTTTGTTAGCTGCAATTAGAATAATAGTGGAGTATCTCTTTCACTTTCAGTGGTCTGATAATACCAAGTAGTCAAGGCTTGAAATATAAATGCAATGATTTCTCCTAGATAAGTAAATACCCTTCCAAAAAAAGAACAGGCAGTAGGCATGTGGAGACCAACAGCTTGATAGGGCAGCTCAGTGTAGCAATTACTACTAAAAGCAATGAGCCATGTAAAAATCATTCACTACTAAAGAATATTTTTAGCAAGCTAGACTTATAGTCAGTGGTCAGTCAGATTCATTTGTACAAATTAAAAGCAAGGCAGGCTTTGATGTATTTTTCCTAGTGGTGTGATAGAACATCTCTTTTAAAAAATAGCAGTCTTCCGTTGCTATTACTCTTTCAATTCTCACAATCCTTTTGTAATTGGTTCCTTTTTTCTTGCTTCATTATGATAGACATGTTAACATTTTTTTGATATGCTGATTTTCCTAATTGCTTTTTTGGTATTTATTTGTATTTATTTATTTCATCAAGCATGTATTAGATAAGATAGAAGTATAAACATAGTTATGAATACATGAAATGGATACGAATAAAAGTGAACATTAGGACAGGAATGGTAGACATACTGGTGCACTTATGCACGCCCTTTAAAGACCTCTTAGTCATGGGATGAGTTCGACGGTAGACAGTCTAAAGGCAAAGTTTTGGGGGTTTGGGGAAGAAACCACAGACTCAGCTAGTGCGTTCCAGGCATTAACAACTTTGTTGCTGAAGTTGTAATTTCTGCAATCAGGTCTGGGGCAGTTTATCATAAGTTTGTAACTATTATGTGCTTGTGTATTATTGTGGTTGAAACTGAAGTAGTCATTGACAGGTAGGACTTTGTAGAAGATACTGTATTTTTCAGACTATAAGACGCATCTGAGTATAAGACAGATCTAATAAATAAAATAAATAAGACGCACATTAGTTTTTTGGGAGGAAAATAAGAAAAAAACTGATTCGGGGGTGGATGGCCTCCCTGAAAACCCTCAATCCGCTGTTCCTAGAGGTGAACTTTAGCAACACCAAGCTCTGTGCCTTCTTTTTCAACCTGTGAAAATTCCATTTCAGAGGCTTTCTTTCAGCCTGTGAAACCTCAATTTCAGAAGCTTTTTTTCCAGCTGGGTGGGGCTAAATTCTGTGTATAAAAAGCACCCAAATTTTCACCCTCTTTTAGAGAGTAAAAAAGTGCATCTCTGAAACTACAAATCATTGTAGCCCTGCCTAGCCCCTAAAATGGAGGTTTCAGAGGCTGAAAAAAGCCTTTGAAACAGATGTTTCACAGGCTGTTTTCAGTCTCTGAAACCTCCATTTGAGAGGCTGGGCAGTGCTAAATTCTGTGTATAAAAGCAACCAAATTTTCATTCTATTTTAGAGGATTAAAACGTGCATCTTATACTCAAAAAAATAAAGTAACTTTATGTACTATACTTAGGTCGGACTGAAGACAGTAAAGTTCTAAGCTGTCCAATACCAAATTTCAAGTCTTGTAGTATAAGCTATTCTGTTGCAAGCAGAATGGAGGACTCTACTTGTGAAATATCTCTAAACCATTCAATAGTATTAATCTCTGATATTCAGTGTGGGTTACAGTCAAATGATCTGTATTCAAGAATTGGTCTAGCAAAAGTTGTGTATGCTCTAGTTTGCAGTTCAATATTACCAGAGAAGAAGCTTCACAAGATTAGGTTAAAAACCTTTAATGCCTTTTTGGTAATGCTGTTACAGTGAGCTTGGCATTTAGATCATTTGAGATGAGTACTCCATCATTCTTATAGAAGATTGGAGTAGTGATGATGATCTACAATCCAGTGGTTATATGAAACCTGGAAAGGTTAAAGTTGTTATGCTGCATATGTAAATTGCAAAATTCAGGAATCAGGATTTGCAGACATGGAAAGCAATTGGAGAATATTTTGGGGTGAGATGAAAATCTCTTCTTGTGAGTAATACTGGTTTGGGTTTAAAAAAAAAATAGAAGCAGCTGTAATGATAGGAAGGAGGATGAAATTGGAGGAGGAAGTTAATTTGGGGAGGGGTATAAAAAGAAAGAATTAGCTAGTTTAGAAATGTATATAACACTCTCCCCTTTGATTAGAAAATGTACAAATCAGCAAAGGGTAATGAAGATAAATCATGAAGCTAGATGCATAGATATTCAGAACATCCCTTGACAAAAATAAAACAAAACAAAAAACCAGAATCAGTTGTATACACAGAGTGAGAGAGAGAGAGAGAGAGAGAGAAGGGAAGAGAGAGAGAGAGAGAGAGAGAGAGAGAGAGAGAGAGAGAGAGAGAGAGAGAGAGAGAGCTTTGTAAATATATTGTATTCTTTTCAGTTTCTTTTCTTAGGTATATTATCCTAGGTATGCACGGGTACATCCCAAGTGGGAACTTGCCTTTTTTGCAACATCTTCACTTTGCTACAAGGTACACATTGTTATTTTTTTATTTAATTTCTTAAACTAATATGTTTTTATGGAGCAAATTTTAGAATCGTGTATTCAGTTTATTGACATATGATAACAATAGTAATACCACTTAGTGTTAGTGCTTTGCAGATCTCTCTAAGCAGTTTATGGAGTCAGCATATTGCCCCACAGCACAATCTGGGTCCTCATTTTACTGACTTTGAAAGGATGGAAGGCTGAATCAACCTTAAGATGGGGAGAATTGAATTCTTGGCAGTCAGCAGAGTTAGCCTGCAACACTGCATTCTAACCACTCACTACCATGACTCTTGTACTACAATGATCAACATTGTATTAAATATTGTGATTAAATATAAATGTAGTCTTCCCAAAATTTTAAAGAAATTTTGAATATTTTTTAGAAAATTAACTTTTTTTGTATCCTGCTTCCTTTAAAAAAAGCTGAATGTGGAAGAGTGCCTAGTATATCCAGCTGTTTGCTAGGGTGTGAAACCAAGCTGAAACTGGATTTGGATAGGACCCAATGAATCCTAGTTTCAGGTACTGATTTCTGGAATACGGTGATATCTCTATCCTTCACAATGTTGTGTTCCTCCTTAAAGAACTTGTTTGCACTCTGAAGATCCTTCTGGAAATGGCATTGGTTGTATATATATATATATGGGACACACACAGAAACACACATGCATGACAATCAATTATAGTTTGATAATAGCAATAGCATTTAAACTTATATACCGCTTCACAGTGTTTTACAGCCCTTTCTAAGTGGTTTACAGAAAGTAAGCTTATTGCCCCCAACAATCTGGGTCCTCATTTTACCGACCTTGAAAGGATGGAAGGCTGAGTCAACCTTGACCCTAATAACATTCGATCTGCCAAACTGCTGGCAGCTAGTGATCAGTAGAAATAGCTTGAAGTACTGCACTCTAGCCACTTCACCACCGAAGCTCTAAGAATACAGTATGATAAGCAAACTATTCCATAGAGGAGAAAATGTAGTATAAGGAGATGGCAACCTATACTTTAGATTTTGCAATGAGCTATTTGTCAAGTGGACTTTAAAACCTTAGAAATGGTAGATTCTCAAAACAAGCCATGATACTACTATGTTGAAACAGCTCAAGCTTTTGCTGGCTGCCTTCTGAGATTAACTCAGGAGCCTTAACTTGCTTGCACAACTGCCTATGGGTGTGCATTTGGCACTATACACTGTTCATTTGTTTGGGGACCATCTATCTATCTATCTATCTATCTATCTATCTATCTATCTATCTATCTATCTATCTATCTATCTATCTATCTATCTATCTATGCCACCCAACTCCTTGCAGACTCTGGGTGGCATACAACAATTTAAAACAATTAGCACAATAAAACCCCAGAATTTAAAAACACTCATTCTACTTGGGCAGAGCTAGGTGATGCTGCTCAACATAGAAACATAGAAACATAGAAACATAGAAACATAGAAACATAGAAACATAGAAACATAGAAACATAGAAACATAGAAACATAGAAACATAGAAACATAGAAACATAGAAACATAGAAACATAGAAACATAGAAACATAGAAACATAGAAACATAGAAACATAGAAACATAGAAACATAGAAGACTGATGGCAGAAAAAGACCTCATGATCCATCTAGTCTACCCTTATACTATTTTTTGTATTTTATCTTAGGATGGATATATGTTTATCTCAGGCATGTTTAAATGCTGGAAGTTTGTTCCAAGGATCTACTACTCTTTCAGTAAAATAATATTTTCAATGGCTCCAGGCTGCCAGCAAAGCCAGGTATTCACAGCTTTCCAAAAGGTTAGGAGGGTGGAAATGGTGCGGACCCCTCGGGGCAGTTGGTTCCATAGAGCCAGAGCCATCACAGAGAAGGCACTCCTGTGTGACCCCGCCAACCTTGTCTTAAATAACATCAACATCAAGTGTAACTTCTGCTTTTTCCAGAATGGAGATTTTATATGCGTTGAGACAAGTCCTGTCTTTGTAGAAGGCAGTTTAAAGGAATTTATTTACTCATATCCTTTTTTAAAAAAATTATAAGCTGCCCAGAACCATTCAGGGAGTAGACAGCATTAGTAACATTTCCACCCTTTTAGCTGTTGCTTTAACAGAGTGGTTTCTTCCCCATTATTGCATCTTATTCCGTTACAGTCAAGTGGGCTATTTCAATCAATTTGGGATCACTTTGTGAACAGGATTATGCAAGGAAGTCTTACATGACTAAAAGTAAGTAAAACCAATTCACAGTACGGGAAATGTGTCATGCATAGTAACACCTTTAAATCAATTACAAACTTATCACTGAAAGAGGAGAAATTTTTATCATTGCTAAAAAAAATATCTAACCATATCTATATTTGGCTGAAAAAGTATATGATTCTAATGGGAGGCAGGAATTGAAGTTTTGAAGGATTGATATGTGCAGCACATTGCTTCCCAGCTAAAATCCTTAAATAGTACTTGTTCAATTGCTTTGGGTTAAAGCAATAGACAAATATCAAAATGATACTTGGGGGCCATGTCAATCCAGGCAGCATTTCATATAACTTCAGAAATTGATTGTATTTCCTAACATTTGTTTTATTTTTTAATGCAACGGCTTCATATTTTATCAGAATAGTCATCAGGGTTTCCACTAATCATTTTTATATCTGCACCATTTTCTCAATTCATTTTGCATTTTCAGTCATACAGTCGTAAGTGGGAGAAAATGGGTGATAGGAATGATGAGAAAAAACTAGTAGAAATAGTAGTGCAGACTTAGTAAATAGTTTGACAGCGTTGAGGGAATTATTTGTTTAGCAGAGTGATGGCGTTCAGGAAAAAACTGTTCTTGTGTCTAGTTGTCTTGGTGTACAATGCTCTGTAGTGAGGTTTCGAGGGTAGGAGTTGAAACAGTTTATGTCCAGGATGTGAGGGGTCAGTAAATATTTTCACTGCCCTCTTTTTGACTCGAGTTCATCAACATCTTACACTTAGGATTTTCTTGAAATTATTTAAGCATCAACATAGAAACAGTGCCAGGAATTAATTATTGATGGAGGATTTGTTTCATCCAGTAACAATAATCTTGCTTTGTAGGTAATAACTGACCAAAAAGATTCTAACCTCCCAGTAAAAAAAATCATGTTTCACTATATATCATGTTGCCTACCTTGAATAATACCCTTGTGTGAACACTTAGGCATCCAGAGGTAATGAGCGTGACTTTATATCACCTTTAAAGCCCTTCGTGACATGGGGCTAAGATACTTGTGGGATTGCCTATCTTTAATTGAATCTGTCTCTTCCACAAGAGCCACAAAATATATGCTCCGTGTCTCCTATATGCTCCTACATTTATGCTCCTACATTTGATAAAATCCCGGAAGACTACCGGTCTGTCATGGTATCCACCATTAACCCCTTGTGATTAGAATGGTTCAACCTTGCTGGCCATTTGTAAGTATCTGAAAATGGGTCTGTTTCTCAGGAAACCGGAGCAGTGTGAAATGTTAAATGATGGTGGTTTGGCCTCAACCGTGTTGTATCTTTCTTTGTATTTTGTTTCTGCATTCTTTTTTATCCTATTCTATGCAATCTGCTATCTAATGCAATCTGCTATTTTCCTATCCAAATTTGCAGCTTGGATGGCCATATACATTTATTAAATAAATAATGCATAGTACAAACAAGCTGTGCTCTGAAATCATATGTACAGGAAAGGCTCATCTCAATTATCATTCAGCCTCTTCAGTGGTGCAATGTTTGAAGTAGGAAAGTTTGCTTTGTACTCATTTGCTTTGAAATGATATGATTTCTTTGTGCTAAATGTTTATTATACTGTACATGGGTGAAATGCTCCCGTTTCGCTTGCGCCTGTGAGTGTTGGAAAGCCATTCATAAAGGGAGCGTGAGACTCTGCACACCCACTTGGATGCTGCCATTTAGATTCTTTTACCCTCTGTGCAGTCACAAAGCATTCTGCGTATGCAGAGAGGGTCAAAAAACCCAAATGGTGGCATCTTGGCAGAGCCTCACGGTCCTTTCATGACTGGCTCTCTGACAACTCACAGGCATGATAGAACAAGGAGCATTTCACGTCTGATACTGTAGTTTTTGCAATACATTTTATAGCCGCCCCGAGTCTTCGGAGAGGGGCGGCATACAAATCTAAGTAATAAATAAATAATTCTGCAGATTCAGCTGCCTGGATTAATTACCGAAGTAGTTAAAGCAACAGACTATACAATAAAAACTGACCATGTTTCAACTATAATGATGTCTGGACCAAGCTAAATTGATTTCAGTTTTTAAGGCCCATAGGAACGTAGATTAGAACTTTCCCCTAAGCTTCATGTATGAATTAAAGAAAAGTATATTAAATGCTAACAGAAAAAGGAAGGAAACATAATTATGTGGCTGACAAGGATTAATTCAGATAATTAAAATTAAATTCAGTGGCTTTTTGTCAATTCATTGCCAAGTCCTCCCGGAGAAGACTTCTTTGTGTAAAAGAATCAATCCAATCAATTATATGGGAAAAGTATAATTGAACTTTTTTAAAAGTAAAAACTCTGCTCAATTGAATCAAGAATCCATCTCTGACTGGTCATTGGAATCCGAAAGTTGAAACCAGATTAATTCCAATCAAATTACTGACAAATTAAAACCTGATGGCTAAGCCTTTATTTTTGTGACAGTACATATTGCCCAAAGCTCTTCCATTTAAAAGAGCTGAGAACAGCCTATTATTTTTTTAAAAGAAGGTATTAAAAAATCCAATATAGGTAAACAATGTATAATGAAAATTATTAGGCGGTTAGCATGGGATTATATTCTGACAAGTGCAAGTGATGTTAAAAGTG